>NC_041386.1:367705313-367740650 GCF_002162155.2 Triticum dicoccoides | reverse complement strand
AGTAGGGATTGCCATGCAACAGATGCACTAGAGCTATAAGTGTATGAAAGCTCAACAAAAGAAACTAAGTGGGTGTGCATCCAACTTGCTTGCTCACGAAGACCTAGGGAATTTTGAGGAAGCCCATCATTGGAATATACAAGCCAAGTTCTATAATGAAAAATTACCACTAGTATATGAAAGTGACAACATAGGAGACTCTCTATCATGAAGATCATGGTGCTACTTTGAAGCACAAGTGTGGTAAAAGGATAGTAGAATTGTCCCTTCTCTCTTTTTCTCTCATTTTTTATTTTTATTTTTATTTTTTATTTGGGCCTTTTCTCTTTTTTATAGACTCTTTTGTTTCATCCGGAGTCTCATCCCGACTTGTGGGGGAATCATGGTCTCCATCATCCTTTCCTCACTTGGGACAATGCTCTAATAATAGTGATCATCACACTTTTATTTACTTACAACTCAAAAATTACAACTCGATACTAGAACAACATATGACTCTATGTGAATGCCTCCGGCGGTGTACCGGGATATGTAATGAATCAAGAGTGACATGTATGAAAGAATTATAAAGGTGTCTTTGCCACAAATACGATGTCAACTACATGATCATGCAAAGCAATATGACAATGATGAAACGTGTCATAACAAATGAAACGGTGGTAAGTTGCATGACAATATATCTTGGAATGGCTATGGAAATGCCATAATAGGTAGGTATGGTGGCTGTTTTGAGGAAGGTATATAGTGGGTGTATGATACCGGCGAAAGGTGTGCGGTATTAGAGAGGCTAGCAATGGTGGAAGAGTGAGAGTGCGTATAATCCGTGGACTCAACATTAGTCATAAAGAACTCACATGCTTATTGCAAAAATCATTTTGTTATCAAAACAAAATACTACGTGCATTCTCCTAGGGGGATAGATTGGTAGGAAAAGACCATCGCTTGTCCCCGACCGCCACTCATAAGGAAGACAATCAAAAAAGAAATCATGCTCCGACTTCATCACATAACGGTTCACCATACGTGCATGCTATGGGAATCACAAACTTTAACACAAGTATCTCTCAAATTCACAACTACTCAACTAGCATGACTCTAATATCACCATCTTCATATCTCAAAACAATCATCAAGTATCAAACTTCTCATAGTATTCAATGCACTTTTGATGATAGTTTTTATTATACCCATCTTGGATGCCTATCATATTAGGACTAATTTTATAGCCAAAGCAAATTACCATGCTGTTCTAAAAGACTCTCAAAATAATATAAGTGAAGCATGATAGATCAATAATTTCTATAAAATAAGACCACCACCGTGCTCTTAAAGATATAAGTCAAGCACTAGAGCAAAATTATCTAGCTTGAACGATATAAGTGAAGCACATAGAGTATTCTAATAAATTCTGATTCATGTGTGTCTCTCCAAAAGGTGTGTACAGCAAGGATGATTGTGGTAAACTAAAAAAACAAAGACTCAAGTAAAGCACATATCATGTGGTGAATAAAAATATAGCCTCAAGTAAAGTTACCGATGGACGAAGACGAAAGAGGGGATGCCTTCTGGGGCATCCCCAAGCTTAGGCTTTTGGCTGCCCTTGAATTTTACCTTGGGGTGCCATGGTAATCCCCAATCTTAGGCTCTTGCCACTCCTTGTTCCAAAATCCATCAAATCTTTACCCAAAACTTGAAAACTTCACAACACAAAACTCAACAGAAAATCTCATGAGCTCCGTTAGTATAAGAAAACAAACCACCACTTCAAGGTAATGTAATGAACTCATTCTTTATTTATATTGGTGCTAAACCTACTCTATTCCAACTTCTCTATGGTTCATACCCCCCGATACTAGCCATAGATTCATCAAAATAAGCAAACAACACACGAAAAAGAGAATCTGTCAAAAACAGAACAGTCTGTAGTAATCTGTAGGTTTCTAATACTTATGTAACCCCAAAAATTCTAAAATAAATTGTTGGGCGTGCGTAATTTGTCTATTAATCATCTTCAAAAAGAATCAACCTAATCTCACTCTCCATTGAAAAAAGGCAACAAATCTCGTGAGCACTAAAGTTTCTGTTTTTTACAGCAAGATCGCAAAAACTTCCCCCAAGTCTTCCCAAAGGTTCTACTTGGCACAAACACTAACTAAAAACATAAAACCATATCTAAACAGAAGCTATATGAATTATTTATTACCAAACAGGAACAAAAAAACAAGAAAAAAATAAAATTGGGTTGCCTCCCAACAAGCGCTATCGTTTAACGCCCCTAGCTAGACATAAAAACAAGAATATATCTAGGTATTGTCATCTTTTGTATGCAATCCATAAGTGGCTCTCATAGTAGATTCATATGGTAATTTAATTTTCTTCCTAGGAAAGTGTTCCATGCCTTTCCTTAACGGAAATTGGAATCTAATATTTCCTTCTTTCATATCAATAATTGCACCAACCGTTCTAAGGAAAGGTCTACCAAGAATAATAGGACATGTAGGATTGCAATCTATATCAAGAACAATGAAATCTACGGGCACATAATTCCTATTTGCAACAATGAGAACATCATTAATCCTTCCCATAGGTTTCGTAATAGTGGAATCCGCAAGATGCAAATCTAAAGAACAATCATCAAATTCATGGAAACCTAACACATCACACAAAGTTTTTGGAATCGTGGAAACACTAGCACCCAAATCACATAAAGCATAGCATTCATGATCTTTAATTTTAATTTTAATAGTAGGTTCTCACTCATCATAAAGTTTTCTAGGGATAGAAACTTCTAATTCAAGCTTTTCTTCATAGGATTGCATTAAGGCATCAACGATATGTTTGGTAAAAGCTTTATTTTGATCATAAGCATGAGGAGAATTTAGCACAGATTGCAACAAGGAAATACAATCTATCAAAGAGCAATTATCATAATTAAATTTCTTGAAATCCAAAATAGTGGGTTCATTGCTATGTAATGTTTTGACCTCTTCAATCCCATTTTTACCAATTTTTTCATCAAGATCTAAAAACTCCGAATCATTGGGACGCCTTTTAACTAAAGTTGACTCATCTCCAGTCCCATCATTATTAAGATTCATATTGCAAAACAAAGATTTAATAGGAGACACATCAATCACTTTTAGATCTTCATCCTTATTATCGTGAAAACTAGAAGAACACGCTTTTATAAAGCAATCTTTTTTAGCACGCATCCTAGCGGTTCTTTCTTTGCACTCGTCAATGGAAATTCTCATAGATTTGAGAGACTAATTGATATCATTCTTAGGTGGAATAGATCTAAGTTTCAAAGAATCAACATCAAGAGAAATTCTATTCACGTTCCTAGCCAACTCATCAATCTTAGGCAATTTGTCTTCAAGCAAAGCATTGAATTTTTTTTGCGAAATCATAAATTCTTTAACACTAGTCTAAAAATCAGAGGGCATCTTATTAAAATTTCCATAAGAGTTGTTGTAGGAATTACGATAATTATTAGAGGAATTACTAGGGAACGGCCTAGGTTTAAAGTTTCCTCTATACGCGTTGTTACCAAAATTGTTCCTACCAACAAAATTCACATCCATAGATTCATTATTATTCTCAATCAAAGTAGACAAAGGCATATCATTGGGATCAGAAGAAACACTCTTATTAGCAAACAATTTCATAAATTCATCCATCTTTCCACTCAAAACATTAATCTCTTCTATCGTATGAACCTTTTTACTAGTAGATATTTCGATGTGCCATTGAGAATAATTAACCATAATATTATCTAGGAGTTTAGTACCTTATCCTAAAGTGATTTCCATAAAAGTGCCTCCCGCGGCCGATCTAAAAGATTTCTAGAAGCAAAATTCAATCCAACATAAAAAAATTGTATGATCATCCATAAGTTCAAACCATGTGTAGGGCAATTACGTATCATTAATTTCATCCTCTCCCAAGCTTGTGCAACATGCTCATGATCAAGTTGTTTAAAATTCATAATATTGTTTCTAAGAGAGATGATCTTAGCGGGAGGAAAATACTTAGAGATAAAAGCATCTTTGCACTTATTCCATGAATCAATACTATTTTTAGGCAAAGAGGAAAACCAAGTTTTAGCATGATCTCTAAGAGAAAACGGAAATAGCTTCAATTTAACAATATCATTATCCACATCTTTCTTCTTTTGCATATCACATAAATCAACAAAGCTGTTTAGATGGGTAGCGACATTGTCGGGGAAACTGATCCACCAACACCAATGGGGACCGGGCCCCTTTCGGTTCGGAGGGGGGCGGAGGCCGCGCAAAGAGCGGATCGAGGCAGTACACGCGAGCAGTTTTACCCAGCTTCGGGCCGCACGGATGCGTAAAACCCTACTGCTGCTTGTTTGTGTGTATTGAATTCTTGCTCAGGAGCGATGGACGCTGCCAGACCGAGCGTGAGAGTGTTCCTGGTGTTTTGAATGAGCCCAACCTCCTCTACGTTGCGCTTGGGCCTCCTTTTATACTTTCAAGGGGTCACCGACAGGTGGCAACGTAGACTAGAAGGGTAAAAATGGAAAAGGATGCGGTAGGTGCAGCTACCGCTACTGTGGACACAGTGCACCCTACCTAACTCTGACGGCAGGGGACAAGGTCATTGAATGCCTGTCTGAGTTGCCTAAACAGTGCAAAAAGTGACCGTTAGGAGCGCCACCGTTTGCCACGATGGCCTTCTCTTCATCTCCGCTTGCCACCGCGTACCCCTGGCTGCACAGGCTCCCGCCACGCGCCCCTGAGGAAGCCTCATGGCGACACGCGGGTGGGTGCGCTGGAGCATGGGTACAGACTGGCAGCGGGCCCCCGGCGAGTACCTTGTCGGGGTCGTCGTCTTGTCTAGTCCAGAAGCTTGTCGCTCACCGGACCTTGCCGGGACGTGCGGTGCATCGCGGCAAGTTTCTCGAAGTGCCGTGGTTGGCCTTCCCGGCAAGCTCCTCTTGCCGGGGCCTTGTCTCTTCCCGGCAAGATCCTCTTGCCGGGGCCTTGTCTCTTCATCTTGAATGCTTTGTTCTTGAATGGCTCCAAAGGAACCCACGGAGGACTCTGGCGGTCGTCCGGCAAGCCTTGCCGCGCGGCGCTGCAACTGCCCGTGCACAAGTTCGGGATACTAGGGTACCCCTACTCTAGTACACCGACAGACATCTTCACTAGGAAGGCCAGGAAACGGATCTTTCATAATAAGGTTCAGCAAAGCAGTATTAATTTCAAAAAATTCAGCATCGGTAAGAGGAGAAATCGGAGTGCTAATAAAATCATTATTGTTGGTATTGGAAAAGTCACACAATTTAGTATTGTCTTGAGCCATCATGACAAACGATCCAACACACAAGCACACAAGAAGCAAGCAAAAAGAGACGAACGGAAAAGAGGCGAGCGGAAAAGAGGGCGAATAAAATGGCAAGCGTGAAGTGGGGGAGAGGAAAACAAGAGGCAAATGGCAAATAATGTAATGCGAGGGATAAGAGTTTGTGATGGGTACTTGGTATGTCTTGACTTGTGCGTAGAACGGCGCCAGAAATCCTTCTTGTTACCTCTTGAACATGCGTTGGTTTTCCCTTAAAGAGGAAAGGGTGATACAACAAAGTAGTGTAAGTATTTCCCTCAGATTTTGAGAACCAAGGTATCAATTTGGTAGGAGATTACATGCAAGTCCCTCGTACCTGCACAAACAAACAAGAACCTCGCAACCAACGCGATAAAGGGGTTGTCAATCCCTTCACGGTCACTTACGAAAGTAAGACCTGATAGAGATAATAAGATAAATATTTTTGGTATTTTTGTTGTGTAGATTGGAAAATCAATATTGCAAAATAAACGGCGACAGAAATAGCTTTGTTGACGGGAGAATAATATAATGGAAGATAGACCCGGGGGCCATAGGTTTCACTAGTGGATTCTCTCAAGATAGCAAATTCTATGGTGGGTGAACAAATTACTATCGAACAATTGATAGAAAAGAGCATAGTTATGAGAATATCTAGGCATGATCATGTATATAGGCGTCACGTCCGCGACAAGTAGACTGAAACGATTCTGCATCTACTACTATTACTCCACACATCGACCGCTATCCAGCATGCATCTAGAGTATTAAGTTCATAAGAACAGAGTAACGCATTAGGCAAGATGACATGATGTAGAGGGATAAACTCAAGCAATATGATATAAACCCCATCTTTTTATCCTCGATGGCAACAATACAATACGTGCCTTGTTGCCCCTGCTGTCACTGGGAAAGGACACCACAAGATTGAACCCAAAGATAAGAACTTCTCCCATTTCAAGAAAGATCAATCTAGTAGGCCAAACCAAACTGAGGGAGTACTATTAATATTGCATTTCTATTCCATCGCAAAAAAAGAAAAATATTGCATTTCTATTGGAGTGAAAGGGCATTATCAGGCGTTGTTGTTTGCGAGTTCGATGTGATAATTGGTGGTTTTCATGTACTAATTGTTTAATTCATATATAGAGTGAGTTGATCAGCTAATATTGTTTTCAAGAGGAATATGAGCGATTCAAGAGATCTAAATGAGGCGGTGGTATTTGTTGTGGAAAAGCAAACTAATGTTAATCAAGAAGATGGAGGTCCTATGGAAGATATGCTGCCAAAGTCGACACACATGAAATTATGTGAGTGATCATGAGCCCATGTTTAATTTGTCTGCTATAAATTTAGTAGTATTTATAAAAATTAAATTTATTATGAATATTTATGATATAAGAATTTGAAATAATCTAGATAGAGAAATGAAGCGACATCTCATATACATACATTATATTTCGATTCATTGTCTATATTAGGGGGCCCTCGGTTCTAATTTCGCCCGGGCCCTCAAAATCTCAGGACCGGCCCTGAGAACAAGTTTGCTCAACTGGATGAAGACACCCCTTTTGGACGACACTTGAAGGAAGTCACTAGATACCTGAACATCGGAATACCAAGCTTCACCGGGACCTACACCGCCACTCTACCGGAAGAAGAGCGCTGGACAGTTCCAGTACATGTTCCAGGGAGAACATTCATACCAGTTACTGAGCCCATAGAGTGTTCCTTTGATGCACCAACCTGGAGTCTAGAAAAGAGCATGGCAGCTCACATTGCCATGGGACGCATCGGCGAAGTTTGCCGCAAGGATCCTAAGGACACCATCTACCAAATATGTGGACGCCGAGATGAGCAATGGGAGATGATCAGCACCAGGAGGGACAAGTCCATTGCCGCCTACATCCAGGAGTTAAACCAACACATTCGTCGACAGAAGAACCAGATGTGCGCTAGCATGATAGACATGAAGAAGGTGATGACCAGGAACATGGAGCTAGAAGAGGAACTCAAGTCTACACGTGATGGATATGAAGAGGAAATTGCATTCCTACTGCAGAAGAATGCAAACCTAAAGAAGAAGCTAGGAGTATTCATGGGAGACCCCACACCAGGAGGAGATGACGATCATCCCGAGGACTACATCATCATTGACAACACCGACTCCGACCCCAACAGTGATGATGACTATGAAGACGAAGCTGGAGCAGATATCATGGAATCTTCTTCTGATCAAATTTTTTAGTCGACCACCATATTATCATTAGTATAGCTCCATGTATATAAAATAGTCCGAGTACTATGTAACAGTAGCTAGATCGATTGTATGCTCTTGTTTGAATTGAGTGGTGTGATATGACTGTGTTTGTCTCATGTGCATATGGGTAGTGATTTTCCCCTTAGACCCCACTCTATTCTAATCTCTCCCCTCTAAACCTATCAGATGCCTCCATGACGTGACCCCGGATTTGTTTTCCCACCGGAGCTCACCCAGCTGATCCAACAACAGAATGCCTTAACGTAGCTGTTAGTCTAGAACCAGGACAACAACCACCACCACCACAACAACAACAAAAATAACAATAACAATCCGCCGCCACCACCTCCAGTTGACAACTTAGCTCGTTTTCTGAGGTTGAATCCGTCGGTGTTTTCCAGTAGCACCGAGCCGATAGTTGCTGATGACTGGCTCCGCAGGATTGGGAAGTTCTACCTCTTGAGCATGCATTGGTTTTCCCTTGAAGAGGAAAGGGTGATGCAGCAAAGTAGCGTAAGTATTTCCCTCAGTTTTTGAGAACCAAGGTATCAATAAAGTAGGAGACTACACGCAAGTCCCTCGTACCTGCACAAACAAATAAGAACCGTGCAACCAATGCGATAAAGGTGTTGTCAATCACTTCACGACCACTTGCAAAAGTGAGATCTGATCAAGATAATAAGATAAATATTTTTGGTATTTTTGTTGTATAGATTGGAAAATAAAGATTGCAAAATAAAAGGCGGCAGAAATAGCAAGTAGATAGGAAAATAATATGACAGAAGATAGACCCGGGGGCCATAGATTTCACTAGTGGCTTCTCTCAAGATAGCAAATTCTATGGTGGGTGAACAAATTACTGTTGAGCAATTGATAGAAAAGTGAATAGTTATGAGAATATCTAGGCATGATCATGTATATAGGCATCACGTCCGCGACAAGTAGACTGAAACGATTCTGTATCTACTACTATTACTCCACACATCGACCGCTATCCAGCATGCATCTAGAGTATTAAGTTCATAAGAGCATAGTAACGCATTAGGCAAGATGACATGATGTAGAGGGATAAACTCAAGCAATATGATATGAACCCCATCTTTTTATCCTCGGTGGCAACAATACAATACGTGTCTTGTTGCCCCTTCTGTCACTGGGAAAGGACACGGCAAGATTGAACCAAAAGCTAAGCACTTCTGTCGGGGAAACTGATCCACGAACACCTATGGGGCCGGCGGACCGAGCCCCTTTCGATTCGGCGGGGGGCGGAGATCACACGAAGAGCAGATCGAGGCGAAGCACACGAGCAGTTTACCCAGCTTCGGAGCTCTCCGGAGAGATAACACTCCTAATGCTGCTTGTTTTTCTGGGTTCCGAACCAGTCGAACCCCCTCTACGTTGCGCATGGGCCTCCTTTTATACGCTAAAGGGGTCACCGACAGGTGGCAACGCAGAGAAGGGTACAAATGTAAAAAGCGAGGTGGTTGGTACAGTTACTTGTACAGTGCACCCTACCTAACCCTGACGGCAGGGGACAAGGGCATTAAATGCCCGTCTGAGTCGCCCAAACAGTGCAGAAAAGGACCGTTAGGGGCGCCACCGTTCACCACGATGGTGATCTTGTCAGCTTCGCATGCCACTGCGCACCGCTGGCTGCACAGCCTCCCGCCACGCGCGCCTGGAGAGGCCCCCAGAGCGACATGTTGGTGGATGCGCTGGAGCGTGGGCACAGAGTGGCCGCCTGCCGCGGCAAGCGCCTTGCCGCTGCTGTTATCTTGTCGGGTCCGGAAGCTTGTCGCTCACCGGGCCTCGAGGTACCTTGGTTGGTCTTCCCGGCAAGCTCCTCTTGCCGGGGCCTTGTTGCCTTGCCGGAGCGCGTGGCGCGTCGCGGCAAGTTCCTTGGAGTGCCTTGGTTGGCCTTCCCGGCAAGCTCCTCTTGCCGGGGCCTTGTCTCCTGAGCTTAAATACTTTGTTCTTGAATGGCTCCAAGGGGACCACGGAGGATCTTGGCGTTCGCCCGGCAAGCCTTGCCGCGGGGTGCTGCAACTGCCCGTGCACAAGTTCGGGGTACTAGGGTACCCCTATTCTAGTATACCGACAACTTCTCCCATCGCAAGACAGATCAATCTAGTAGGCCAAACCAAACTGATAATTCAAAGAGACTTGCAAAGATATTAAATCATGCATAAAAGAATTCAGAGAAGAATCAAATATTGTTCATAGATAATCTTGATCATAAACCCACAATTCATCGGATCTCGACAAACACACCGCAAAAAGAATTACATCGAATAGATCTCCAAGAGAATCGAGGAGAACTTTGTATTGAGATCCAAAGACAGAGAAGAAGCCATCTAGATAATAACTATGGACCCGAAGGTCTGTGGTAAACTACTCACACATCATTGGAGAGGCTATGGTGTTGATGTAGAAGCCCTCTGTGATCGATTCCCCCTCCGGCGGAGCGCGGGAAAGGCCACAAGATGGGATCTCACGGGTACAGAAGGTTGCGGCGGTGGAAATAGGGTTTCATGGTGCTCCTTGATGTTTTGAGGGTATATGGGTATATATAGGAGGAAGAAGTAGGTCGGTGGAGCAGCGAGGGTCCCAGGAGGGTGGGGGCGCGCCTACCCCTGGGCACGCCCTCCTTCCTCGTGGCCTCCTCGCTTCTTTCTTGACGTCCACTCCAAGTCTCCTGGATTACGTTTGTTCCAAAAATAACTCTCCGGAAGGTTTCATTCCGTTTGGATTCCGTTTGATATTCCTTTTCTGTGAAACACCGAAATAGGCAAAAAAACAGCAATTTGCACTAGGCCTTTGGTTAGTAGGTTAGTCCCAAAAATATATAAAAAGGTATATTAAAGCCCATTAAACATCTAAAACAGATAATATAATAGCATGGAAAATCAAAAAATATAGATACGTTGGAGACGTATCAGGTAGCAAGAAGGATTTATGGCGCCGTTGCCGGGGAGGCTTACACCAAGTCAAGTCAAGATTTGATCTCCCGCCAACATGCGGATTTCTGGCGACGTTGTCGGGGAGATCTACGCCAAGTCAAGACATACCAAGTACCCATCACAAACTCTTATCCCTCGCATTACATTATTTGCCATTTGCCTCTCGTTTTCCTCTCCCCCACTTCTAAAACGATTTTCGAAAACCTTTGCCTTTTCTTCGCCTTCTTCCCATATGTATCTTTGTTTGTGTTTCCATGTGCCTTCTATTTGCTTGCATCTTTGATTGCTAAAAATCTATTGATATGGATTCACTTAAAGTGTTCTACTTGGATCATCTTCGGTCCTTATGCGCTCGTGCTGAAACCCCAACCAGCCTAGTTGATGGGAAATCTTTAGATGAGCATGCTCATTTTGTGCGTCACCGTTTATCTAAAAAAGGGAGACTCTTATGCGATCAAATAAATAGACTGCTATGTTATGCTTGGAATCTTTGTGAAATTTATGATTTTACTTGTTGCTCTAAGAACCCTGAAAAACACCTCCCCTACCTATGTGAGTTTAATGATAATGAAATCTTATCTTCTTATGCAAAGTGTGTTTATAGTTACTACGATATCAAACAAACTGAAGAATTTGTTGCTCTTAAGGGTCATTATGAAGTTGCTTCTTTGATTGAAAAGTATGATATTACTCTCTACGGATCTGAAAATTTTGACATACTTAAATATTGCTATGAAAACTATGCTCATAATGTCTATGTCAAAGAATTTATAGAAAGAATGACCGTTGCTTGGGAAGAAAATAATGATATGCATGAATCTGTAGATAATTATGATTCCGATGATTTTATTGAAATATCCCTTGATGAACATGATGCTTGCTATTCTTGTGGCCATGATGTCAATATTTATGAAGATGAGTTTGCTATAGTTCCTTATGTTAAACATGAGATCGTTGCTATTGCACCCATGCTTGATAGTTCCTTCGATGAAAAGCATGATTGCAATGATGTTATCATAAATTCTCTTAATGTTAATTGTGTTAATGATATGCAAAACCTCAAGCTTGGGTATGCTAGTTTTGCTATGACTACTATTTGTTTCAATGATCATGATTGGGGTGATTCTTCTTATGATCTTGAAAATTTATTTAAGCCCCATGATGAATATGAGATTGATAATGGTGTTTGCAATATTATTGAAAGTGGATTTTGAAGAGTGTCAACTTTATATCCCGCATATTTGGAGAATGTTCAATCTTATGGAGTTTTTGATAAAAGTGGGTTTGGAGAGGTCATGACTTTAGATAATGTTAATCCCACTATTTTGGAAGAGTGTCAACTTTGCAAACATGTGGATCGTGTTAAGAATATGTTTTGTGATAATTATATTGTTGAAATTGATTATGATCCTACATGTAATTATTATGAGAGAGGGAAATATGGTTGTAGAAATTATCATGTTGCTAAATTACCTCTCGTTACGTTGAGATCACTATTGTTTCCTTCCTCTTCCTTGCATATGCTAGTTTTTGCTTGCTATGACAATTTGTTTGCCTATACGATGCCTATGCATAGGAGGTATGTTAGACTTAGATGTGATTTTCATATGCTTCATGATGCTCCCTTCGTGTTTCAATTGTTATCTTTCATGTGAGCATCATTAAAATTATAGATGCCTAGCTAGGGGCGTTAAACGATACCGCTTGTTGGGAGGCAACCCAATTTTATTTTTGTTTCTTGCTTTTTTCTGTTTAGTAATAAATAATTCATATATCTTCTGTTTATATGTGGTTTTATGCTTTTAATTAGTGTTTGTGCCAAGTAGAACCTTTGGGAAGACTTGGGGAAAGTCTTTGCGATCTTGCTGTAAAAAAACAGAAACTTTAGCGCTCACGAGATTAGCTGCCACTTTTTACTGGAGAGTGCGATTAGGTTGATTATTTTTGAAGATGATTAATAGGCAAATTCCTCATGTCCACCAAGTTATTTCAGTATTTTTGGGGTTACAGAAGTATTCGAAACCTACAGATTACTACAGACTGTTATGTTTTTGACAGATTCTGTTTTTCGTGTGTTGTTTGCTTATTTTGATGACTCTATGGCTAGTTTCGGGGGGTATGAACCATAGAGAAGTTGGAATACAGTAGTTTTAACACCAATATAAATAAAGAATGAGTTCATTACAGTACCTTGAAGTGGTGGTTTGTTTTCTTATACTAACGGAGCTCATGAGATTTTCTGTTGAGTTTTGTGTTGTGAAGTTTTCAAGTTTTGGGTAAAGATTTGATGGATTTTGGAATAAGGAGTGGCAAGAGCATAAGCTTGGGGATGTCCATGGCACCCCAAGGTAAAATTAAAGGACAACCAAAAGCCTAATCTTGGGGATGCCCCGGAATGCACCCCCTCTTTCGTCTTCGTCCATCGGTAACTTTACTAGAGGCTATATTTTTATTCACCAGATGATATGTGTTTTGCTTGGAGCGTCTTGTATGATTTGAGTCTTTGATTATTAGTTTACCACAATCATCCTTGCTGTACACACCTTTTGGAGAGACACACATGAATCGGAATTTATTAGAATACTCTATGTGCTTCACTTATATCTTTTGAGCTAGATAATTTTGCTCTAGTGCTTCACTTATATCTTTTTAAGAGCATGGTGTGGTTTTATTTTATAGAAATTATTGATCTCTAATGCTTCACTTATATTATTTTGAGAGTCTTATAGAACAACATTGTAATTTGCTTTGGCTATAAAATTAGTCCTAATGTGATGAACATCCAAGTTGGGTATAATAAAAACTATCATATAAAGTGCATCGAATGCTATGAGAAGTTTGATTCCTTATGATTGTTTTGAGATATGAAGATGGTGATATTAGAGTCATGCTAGTTGAGTAGTTGTGAATTTGAGAGATACTTGTGTCAAATTTTGTGATTCTCGTAGCATGCACGTATGGTGAACCGTTATGTGATGAAGTCGGAGCATGATATATTTTTTGATTGTCTTCCTTTTGAGTGGTGGTCGGGGACGAGCGATGGTCTTTTCCTACCAATCTATCCCCCTAGGAGCATGCGCGTAGTACTTCGTTTCGATAACTAATAGATTTATGCAATAAGTATGTGAGTTCTTTATGACTAATGTTGAGTCCATTGATTATACGCACTCTCACCCTTCCACCATTGCTGGCCTCTCTTGTGTCACGCAACTTTCGCCGGTACCATACACCCACCATTACCTTCCTCAAAATAGCCACCATACCTACCTATTATGGAATTTCCATAGCCATTCCGAGATATATTGCCGTGCAACTTTCCACCGTTATGTTTATTATGACACGCTACATCATTGTCATATTGCTTTGCATGATCATGTAGTTGACAACGTATTTGTGGCAAAGCCACCTTTATAATTCTTTCATACATGTCACTCTTGATTCATTGCACATCCCAGTACACCGCCGGAGGCATTCACATAGAGTCATATTTTGTTCTAGTATCGAGTTGTAATTTTTGAGGTGTAAGTAAATAAAAGTGTGATGATCATCATTATTAGAGCATTGTCCCAAGTGAGGAAAAGATGATGGAGACTATGATTCCCCCACAAGTCGGGATGAGACTTCGGATGAAAAGAAAAAAAAAGAGGCCATACAAAAAAAGGGAGAAGGCCCAAATAAAAAAAATGAGAGAAAAAGAGAGAAGGGACAATGTTACTATCCTTTTACCACACTTGTGCTTCAAAGTAGCACTATGATCTTCATGATAGAGAGTCTCCTATGTTGTCACTATCATATGCTAGTGGGAATTTTACATTATAGAACTTGGCTTGTATATTCCAATATTGGGCTTCCTCAAAATGCCCTAGGTCTTCGTGAGCAAGCGAGTTGGATGCACACCCACTTAGTTTCTTTTGTTGAGCTTTCATACACTTATAGCTCTGGTGCATCCGTTGCATGGCAATCCCTACTCACTCACATTTATATCTATTGATGGGCATATCCATAGCCCGTTGATATGCCTAGTTGATGTGAGACTATCTTCTCCTTTTTGTCTTCTCCGCAACCACCATTCTATTCCACATATAGTGTTATGTCCATGGCTCACGCTCATATACTGCGTGAAGATTGAAAAAGTTTGAGAACATCAAAAGTATGAAATAATTGCTTGGCTTGTCATCGGGGTTGTGCATGATTAAATACTTTGTGTGATGAAGATAGAGCATAGCCAGACTATATGATTTTGTAGGGATAACTTTCTTTGGCCATGTTATTTTGAGAAGACATGCTTGCTTTGTTAGTATGCTTGAAGTATTATTATTTTTATGTCAATATTTAACTTTTGTCTTGAATCTTTCGGATCTGAACATTCATGCCACAATTAATAAAATTACATTGAGAATTATGCTAGGTAGCATTCCACATAAAAATTATGTTTTTATCATTTACCTAATCGAGGACGAGCAGGAATTAAGCTTGGGGATGCTTGATACGTTTCCAGCGTATCTCTATTTTTTTATTGTTCCATGCTATTATATTATCTGTTTTGGATGTTTAATGGGTTTTGTTATGCACTTCTATATTATTTTTGGGACTAACCTACTAACCAAAGGCCCAGTGCAAATTGATGTTTTTTGCCTATTTCCGTGTTTTGCAGAAAAGGAATACCAAACGGAATCCAAATGGAATGAAACCTTCGGGAGAGTTATTTTTGGAACAAACGCAATCCACGAGACTTGGAGTGGACGTCAAGGAAGCAACGAGGCGGCCACGAGGTAGGAGGGCGCGCCCAGGGGGTAGGCGCGCCCCCTACCCTCATGGGCCCCTCGTGGCTCCACCGACCTACTTCTTTCGCCTACATATACTCACACTACTAGGGAAAAGCCTAGCAGCATCGCGGGTTTTGGGCCTATTAGTAGCGCGGGGACCGGCGCTACTAATAAGGCGCTACAGCTAATGTATAGCAGTAGCGCCTATTGTCCCACGACTGCTATACATGAATAGCTGTAGCGCTCTTTGGGAAAGGGCGCTGCTGATATTATCTGCAGCGCTATTTACTGGGAAGCGCTACTGGTAAGGCGGCGCTACTGCTAAATTTCCCCCCTCGCTACTACTAGTTTTATTAGTTTTTTTCCTGCATATTTGTTTTGTATTTGTTTTCTATTTGAATAGGCTTTATACAATAATCTTTAGCATATCATACACATACAAATGTAATCGTAGCATATACATACAATTAGTCTCATCAAATCATGTCATCATCATAATCATCATCCAACACAAAGTGGTCTCTCGTCATCATCTCGAAAATAGCGATACAAGTCTCGATTACTTGCAAATACATCGTCATCCATCTAAACAATGATATACGCGAGAAGAGCTATCACTTTGAGTACATGAGTTCGTATCCCTCTCTCGCATTAGCGTGAACCTAAACTAACTACTATGTGTCGCTCGGAAACCGGAAACCGGTACACCTGGGCCTGACACTCCGGCCACTTGTCGTATATATACTCCTGGCGTAGCACTTCTTCACCATCTATGATCTATGCACCTGCATCGTCACATGAGTCGATGATATGCAACATATATAGTTGAGCAACAGAAAGAGACAGACTTGGCAAAAATAGAAACAACATATCATAAGCATAAATAACAAAGTTCATCGTACCCCAAAATGCCCTAACTAGAGTGATTTTCGCTAGTCGAGGAGGAGGACGGTTTAATTACATCACAAATAAAGTTTCACCGTGCATAACTCAAAGTTTTTTCATACAGAAAGTATGGACTAAACGGACACATTGTCATATATCGACAATCACTCCAACATGTCATTCCATCCATCCAAGTCAGGGAGATAGTCCTTGAGCTTAGTGAAAGGCTTCATGTCGAGACACTGAGAGGCTATCCATGTTCGGACGTCTTCCCGTGACATTTGTCCTTCTCCATAGAACATCCCTGTTTTTCCGACGACCTCCTTCATGATGATTTGGGCAAGTTCGCGCTGGATGTTATAGAACTCAGCTTGAAGTCGATGATCCTCGATATCTCCTATGTCCTTTGCCCATTGCAGAATATGGGCATCGCCGGATCTAGGTGACATGCGAAGGTTCTGGTGATCCCGTCTGTACTCCAGCATGTGGTGTAGGACATAGAATCCATCATTAAGAGAATCGTTCGATTGCTGGATGCAGCAAAAGTCAGTCTTATGGCCGAAGGCGGCCCTGCCGCCCCTTGTCTTCTTGTCCCTGACCTCTCCACCCCTTGCTTGGTAGTAAAACATAGCACTGTCGAGAACATCCTTGATGTGGATGTAATCCTTTTTGTGAATGTTCTTTGACGATTCCAAGTAAAGAGCATGGGAGAATCGGGGGTAGAGGATGATGAGGACGGCGCGGCCGCCACTGCACAAAATAAGTACACCTCAAATTAATTGTCCTCCACCGTGCAAATGAATGATTGAAATCAAAGGAAGGATAGCAACGCGGATGACTTACACGGGATGATAAGGCATGAGAATCGCCTCCTTGTCCTTATTGGCGAGCATGAAATTGGTGATGTAATCCCTCGCGTATTCACGGTGCTTTGCGCAGACTCCCAAGAAGCCCTCGTGCATGTAGTACGGGTCAGCGACACAGATATTAGATATTTTCTCAACCCCGATGATGTAGTTCATGTGCAAGGCATAAAGGCGGACAAACGTAAAATCCAGCTTCTTCACGTGAAACATGTCGAATATGTAATCGAATCGGAGGAAGAACTTATCCGCGGGGAAGCTATCGACGTACAAAATTTTCCGCGGAACGTTAACCACGTAGAGTGGGTATCCTGGATCTTTCGAGGCAATGAGGCCTTTCTCTACCCGCAGCACATCGTCATGAAGTCTCCTTAGATCGCCGAATCTGGCCCGTAGCGCTGTCGCAGGTAGGATTGGTTGACTAGGGATATGCCATTTATCCGCATCGGGGATATCTATACGGTCCTGAAGCTGAGGCTGCTGAGGCGACTGGATCATAGAATCAGCTTTTTTGCCTTTCCTCGCTCTCTTCCTAGACTTCTTTACTACCGGAAGGTCGTCCATAATACGTTGAGACGGCAATTCAGGCATCGACTCATGACGCTCAAACCCTGAGGAGGCGCCAGTATAGACATACTGTTCAGCGCCATCGTCGTCCTCATCCTCATCCATGGCGACGTCATCAGCGACTAATGGAGCCTCCTGCTTACCCCGTCCTCTATCACCCAACCCGACACCCGACACTAATTGGGTAGGTGGGGTGTTGATGTTCATACCTTGCTGAGGCTGCATGCTCGTGGGTGTGCTCCCGGCCGCCTCCAGACGAAGCAGACTCTTTGGCCACAACAGGACCCACCCATTGCAACAATCACCAAGCCGCCGCGGTGTCTCGTCGTCATCCCCCGCTAGTATTGGAGGAGGCAAATTATCATGGCCCAGTTTGACACTGGCCACCGAAACCTTTAAGACGTTCGGGGGGATCGGCCGGCTGTGGAACAATGGTTCCTTCGGCTTCATTATCGTCTCCTTCCCCACGTCCACCTTCTGGTCGCCGATGGTGTACAATATGGTGCACGGGGTTTCGTCGGCCTGCAAAGAAAAGTCTGCGACGTGAGACATCCAAAAGGCAACGAAAACGAGTGATTATACATTTACATTGAAGGGGGCTGGTGTGACAGATACCATGATGTCGTCGAGCTCAGCCAAAGATGAAGCACCACCGAGCACGACCGGTGTGGGAGTCGGTGCGGGAGCAGGTGCCGGAGCCGGTGCGGGAGCAGTGCGGGAGCCGGTGTGGGAGCAGGTGCTGGTGCAACGCTAGTCGAGCTGCTCCCCAAGAAGTCAGCAAGGGGAAAGTCCTCTGCATTTTTTTCTGGATGTTGCCTTGTCCAAGTGAAAACGCCCGTCACCAAGGAAGTAGACAAATCTGCAACCACCTGTTTTGCGGCAGCTACCGCTGTTGCGACTGTCTGAGATGATTTCTTCTCAACCGCAATCTCAACCTTCTTGTCGATGTTTTCTTCAGTTAACCTTCGTCTTTCCTTTCTCTCCTCCATGGTCTCACGGTAGTACTTCTTCCACGTGGCGCCGTCTCCGACACCGTGCACGCGTCCATACGACGGTCGAGTATCCACCGGTTGTTGTTTCAATATGTTCAACGCCCGGTTGAATGGAGTGTCCCACTTGGGCCTTGCCAATGCCTCAGTCGGCGAGTCGCTTTCGGCTGCAATCCGGTGCTGCTCTCTCTGCAAAAGGCACAAGGATCGTTTACAAATATGACTAACGTGTGCAGTCGAATTGATCAAAAACTAAAATTACCGGCAGTCTCATGAACTCCGTAATGACCGGTTTTGTCTCGTAAACCTTCTTCACTGGGCCCCAACGGTGCCGGGCCCTGAGAACGTCACGCTCCTGCGGGACGGTGAAATCTACCAAGGGGTCTGGGATGCCCAGACTCGCGGCTTCCGCGTCCTCCTTGGCCCATTTGGACCTCTTTCCACTGTAACCACGGCTTCCGAGGTGGTGGCTCCCAATGTTCCTCTCTTGAAGCCCCTTCATGTACTTAGACTTTTTTTTGGCAGCTTCGGCCTTGCAAGCCTCCTTGAATATTTGAAACTGCTCTTCCGTGATTGTCGGATTATCCTTTACAATCTTGGAGTAGGGTTCCTTCTTGTCGATGATCTTTGCTTTCACTCAATTTTTCCACGCGGCCAACGCGTCGCTAAACTTGGTCATGGCGTGTTTGTTTATCTTCTTCATTGCCGGGTCCTCATCTGGATCTTTATAATCCTTCTCATTCCGGCCCGGGAACAAGAATATCTGGTGAAACTTCTTTAGGAGGGAGCTCCTCATATTTTCTATCTTCTGTAGTTTCTCATCGTTGATGGTGGCAGTTGTCCGTACGATGCAGCCTATCTGATTGCCGTAACATCGACGCGCTTCCTCGGGCGCCTTTGGCTCAAAATTGCCATCGTCCACCTCCGTGACCACCAGTCTAGTAGTCCTGAGTTTGTTAGGAGGTTGTTGCCTCTTTGCTTTCGGTTCTACACCGGCTCCGCTCCTTGAGGCAGTGCCGGTCTCGATGCCATTCTGAGTCTCAGCGTCGGTCTCAGTCTCAGTGCCGGTCTCGATGCCGGTCTGAGTCTCAGCGCCGGTCTCAGTCTCAGTCTCGATGCCGGTCTTAGTCTCAGCCGCCGGTCTCGATGTCGGCAAGGCTAAAAAATTCGTCTGCCGCCCGGTAGACGTCGTCGTATTCACCAAAACACTGTCCTTCATCGTTGCTAGCCATGTTTCTTACGATTAAATCTGGTCAATTAATTCTAGACCTAATAAAATGAATAATGACATAAAAAAGGCCTATTGTTTTGCAGGAACATTGACTCCTTCCCGGTGTGGCAAATCCTGGGCACTCGATATGTCCTAGTTTGTAGCACAAGTCATGCCAAAATTCACGGAAAATTTTGGAATGACCTTTGCTAAAAAGTGGACAAATCAAGAACCTGAATTTTGCTGGAACAGAAATGAATCAACATTCTGGCAAAACATAGGCCACTCGGTTTCATTCCCTGGAAACAACAAAAGGCCACTTGGGCACAATCGAACCACTTCAATGTCGATTATGATCAATGAGCAAACACAATTGAGGATTTTTCATATATCATGACCACTTCAAATTTGCATCTCCTAGTGTATGAACCCTAGAACTCAAATTATGAACCTAGAACTCAAATTATGTCCTACATTTTTGTCCTAATAAAAAAATCACTAAAAATTAATAACCTACTAGATTTGCAACACTAATAGAAATTTATATTTTTATATTGATTTTTTCTCTAAACTAAATCCTACCACCCTAGTTAACATCTAGTTAAACCTTAATTTCCTAACATTTGTAATTAAACACTACAACCCTAACCCTACTGCCCTAGTTAAGCATATACAATTTTTTCCTACGGCGAGGGAGGCAGGGGCATCTCTGTCAAATTAACCTAACTAAATTCTTTTCTAACTAAATTAACCTAACTAATTTAGAGATAGAGAGAGAGGAGGGGTGGGGGCTTACAGAGGATGGTTCCAGTGGTGGCGCGGGAGGCAGTGGTGGCGAGGGAAGCGGGGGCGTCTCCGCTGACGGCGAAGGATGCAGTTGCGTCGAGGGAGGCTCCGGTGGCTTCGACTGCGGCTCTGGTGGCGTTGATGAGGCCGCGCGGCCCCGATGGCGTTGGGGGCGGCTCCAGTGGTGTCGATGGCGCGCGGCTCTGGTGGCTCCGGGGGAGTCGACGTCGGCAGGAGACGACGGCGAAGTGGGGCGACGGTGAATTAGGCAGACGGCGGCGGGGTGGGTCGAGGGATTTGGGGAGAAGTGGTGGCCGGGGGGGAAACGTTTTTTTCGTTAAGTCAAACTTAGCGGTAGCACTTTTTGTGAAACGCGCTATAGCTAAGTTAGCTATAGCGATTTTCACAAAACGCGCTACTGCTATAGCTATGTAATTTCCTTCATCTTTCTTATTTCCTTTTCTATTTCTACAACGGGGGTCTAGGAAACGCACTGCAGCTACGTTAGCTATAGCGCCTCTTACGAACAAACGCTACTGCTATGTCTTTCTCCTTTTTTCCGCTTTCTCATTTATTTTGCTCTATATTTTATTTTTTTTCCTTTCTCCTTTTTCTATTTCTTTCTTTTTCATTTACTTTTCCATTTGTTTTTTATTTTATTTTATTTCCATTAGCAGTAGCGCTCTCCGCGTGAAACGCGCTGCTACTTATGTGCTAGCGGTAGCACGCTTTCCTCAAGATCACTACTACTATGCGTAGCCTATCGGGGGTAGCAAAGGGGATACTAGTGGTAGCACGTTTTCATGCACACGCGCTACTGCTACTATTGTATCTATAGCACGGTTTACATACACGCGCTACTGCTATTTAGCACTAGTGCCCTTTTTTGACACGCGCTACTGCTAAATTTTTGTGTATAAGGTTTTCCCTAGTAGTGTCATATACCCCAAAAACATCCGAGAGCACCACAAAACCCTATTTCCACCACCACAACCTTCTGTACCCGTGAGATCCCATCTTGGGGCCTTTTTCGGCGCTCCGCCGGAGGGGGAATCGATCACGGAGGGCTTCTACATCAACACCATAGCCTCTCCAATGATGTGTGAGTAGTTTACCACAGACCTTCGGGTCCATAGTTATTATCTAGATGGCTTCTTCTCTCTCTTTGGATCTCAATACAAAGTTCTCCTCGATTATCTTAGAGATCTATTCGATGTAATTCTTTTTGCGGTGTGTTTGTCGAGATCTGATGAATTGTGGGTTTATGATCAAGATTATCTATGAACAATATTTGATTCTTCTGTGAATTCTTTATGCATGATTTAATATCTTTGCAAGTCTCTTTGAATTATCAGTTTGGTTTGGCCTACTAGATTGATCTGTCTTGCGATGGGAGATGTGTTTAGCTTTGGGTTCAATCTTGCGGTGTCCTTTCCCAGTGATAGAAGGGGCAGCAAGGCACGTATTGTATTGTTGCCATCGAGGATAAAAAGATGGGTTTATATCATATTGCTTGAGTTTATCCCTCTACATCATGTCATCTTGCCTAATGCGTTACTCTGTTCTTATGAACTTAATACTCTAGATGCATGCTGGATAGCGGTCGATGTGTGGAGTAATAATAGTAGATGCAGAATTGTTTCGGTCTACTTGTCGCGGACGTGATGCCTATATACATGATTATGCCTAGATATTCTCATAACTATGCGCTTTTCTATCAATTGCTCGATAGTAATTTGTTCACCCACCATAGAATTTGCTATCTTGAGAGAAGCCACTAGTGAAATCTATGGCCCCCGGGTCTATCTTCCATCATATTATTTTCCTATCTACTTGCTATTTCTGCCGCCTTTTATTTTGCAATCTTTATTTTCCAATCTATACAACAAAAATACCAAAAATATTTATCTTATTATCTTTATCAGATCTCACTTTTGCAAGTGGTCGTGAAGGGATTGACAACCCCTTTATCGCGTTGGTTGCAAGGTTCTTATTTGTTTGTGCAGGTACGAGGGACTTGCGTGTATTCTCCTACTGGATTGATACCTTGGTTCTAAAAAACTGAGGGAAATACTTACACTACTTTGCTGCATCACCCTTTCCTCTTCAAGGGAAAACCAATGCATGCTCAAGAGGTAGCACCTCCCAATGATGCGGCGCCAGTCATTGGAAACTATCGGCTCAGTGCTACTGGAAAACACCGGCGGATTCAACCTCAGAAAACAAGCTAAGTTGTCAACTGGAGGTGGTGGCAGCGGATTGTTATTGCTGTTGTTGTTGTGGTGGTTGTGGTTGTTGTCCTAGTTCTGGACTAACAGCTGCATCAAGGCATTCTGCTATTGGATCAGCTGGGTGAGCTCCGGTGGGAAAACAAATTCGGGGTCACGTCATGGAGGCATCTGATAGGTTTAGAGGGGAGAGATTAGAATAGAGTGGGGTCTAAGGGGAAAATCACTACCCATATGCACATGAGACAAACACATTCATATCACACCACTCAATTCAAACAAGAGCATATCGATCTAGCTACCGTTACATAGTACTCGGACTATTTATATACATGGAGCTATACTAATGATAATATGGTGGTCGACTAAAAAATTTGATCGGAAGAAGATTCCATGATATCTGCTCCAGCTTCGTCTTCATAGTCATCATCACTGTCGGGGTCGGAGTCGGTGTCGTCAATGATGATATAGTCCTCAGCATGATCGTCATCTCCTCCTGGTGTGGGGTCTCCCATGAATACTCCTAGCTTCTTCTTTAGGTCTTCATTCTTCTGCAGTAGAACTGCAATTTCCTCTTCATATCCATCGCGTGTAGACTTGAGTTCCTCTTCTAGCTCCATGTTCCTGGTCATCACCTTCTTCATGTCTATCATGCTGGCGCACATCTGGTTCTTCTCTCAACGAATGTGTTGGTTTAACTCCTGGATGTAGGCAACAATGGACTTGTCCCTCTTGGTGCTGATCATCTCCCATTGCTCATCTCGGCGTCCACATATTTGGTAGATGGTGTCCTTAAGATCCTTGCGGCAAACTTCGCCGATGCGTCTCATGGCAATGTGAGCTGCCATGCTCTTTTCTAGACTCCAGGTTGGTGCATCAAAGGAAAACTCTATGGGCTCAGTAACTGGTATGAATGTTCCTCCTGGAACATGTACTGGAACTGTCCAGCACGCTTCTTCCGGTAGAGTGGCGGTGTAGGTCCCGATGAAGCTTGGTATTCCGATGTTTAGGTATCTAGTGACTTCCTTCAAGTGTCGTCCAAAAGGGGTGTCTTCATCCGGTTGAGCAAACTTGTTCTCAGGGCCGGTCATGAGATTTTGAGGGCCCGGGGCGAAATTAGAACCGAGGGCCCCCTAATATAGACAATGAATCAAAATATAATGTATGTATATGAGATGTCGCTTCATTTCGCTATCTAGATTATTTCAAATTTTTATATCATAAATATTCATAATAATTTAATTTTTATAAATACTACTAAATTTATAGTAGATAAATTAAACATGGGCTCATGATCACTCACATAATTTCATGTGTGTCGACTTTGGCAGCATATCTTCCATAGGACCTCCATCTTCTTGATTAACATTAGTTTGCTTTTCCACAGCAAATACCACCGCCTCATTTAGATCACTTGAATCACTCATATTCCTCTTGAAAATAATATTAGCTGATCAACTCACTCTATATATGAATTAAACAATTAGTACATGAAAACCACCAATTATCACGTCGAACTCGCAAACAACAACGCCTGATAATGCCCTTTCACTCCAATAGAAATGCAATATTTTTCTTTTTTGCAATGGAATAGAAATGCAATATTAATAGTACTCCTTCTGTAAACTAATATAAGAGCATTTTTATCACTACTTTAGTCTTATAAATGCTCTTATATTAGTTTACAGAGGAAGTACTATTTATAAACTTGTATCAGTTTCTATAGGGGAAAAAATGCTACGGCATAGGCTACCTCATCTGGCGTACGTGAGGACGGGGGATGTGGCGCGGTAGGCTGGGCGCCACCTCGCCTGTCGGCATTGTGTCCTCATTGGACGATGAGGACGAGGTACAAACACACAGCCGGCAACCACGCATATGATAAATTGAGTAGACTGTAGGAGATGAGGAGAAAATTGACATCCGGCAATAGCGTCGTGCGTGCGCTGCCGCATTCGTTTGCTTCAATCGTGATGGTGCTGAATCGCCGCTAACTCCCCATACATGCATGCTGCGTGGATATGCATTATTTTTTTCCTTTTTAGGTACTAACAATCCACGAGCAAACAACGTTGCTAATTAATACTTGGGCGAGGCCCAGTCGTTTCCTAAGCTGCAAAGAGTACGCTGCCACGCTGGAGAAGGAAAGTGTGTGCGCCCCTGGAGTTTCGCCCCTAATTACAGACTCCCCTTAACTCCCCGATGGATACATGCATACGTACCTCCGTACCTGGGCGGGGGGCCCTCGAGTCTGGGGGCCCGGGGCGGCCGCCCCCCTGCCCCGCCCCCGGGCCGGCCCTGCTTGTTCCTTGAATCCGCCATCTATAGAGTGGAAAGTGGAGAAGAGTCAGAAATGAGTAGAGAAGAGTGACCTATGTCTCATCTTAGTGGTCGCGTCCTACAGTCAGCATGTGCTCTGATACCATCTTGTAGCGATCCGACCTCAAACGGTCAAATCTCTATGCATAAGTGTCATCTCTGGATGGGTAATACTGACACACAATACTTGAAGGATTTATAACAGAGTTTCAATCACACACTTATTACATCAAATATTTCAAAAGAGAGTACTTATTACAATAATATGGCTGAAGGCCATCTAATGAAGATAACAACGTAAGGCTTGGAAGATAAAACGAGTCCATCAACTCCAACGACATAGCTGAGTGCAAGACAACGACCTAACGCATCCTACTCTTCGCCTGAAAAGTCTGCAACATAATACGTTGCAGCCCGAAACGGGTCAGCACATGGAATATGCTGGCAAAATAACACTGTAGATCAATGAACATGTAGCAGCTATATCTATATGCATATTTGGCTGGTGGAGGCTCTATGATTAGTTTTTGCAGAAAGCTAAATTTTCCCTACAACAAAGGAATAGATTTTATTTAACTACAAAGTTTGTTGAAAACATTGAGAAGGTTCCTCCAACTCAATCCCAAATTAATAATCATCAACCCAACAATTTCATTAAATAGAGTGATGAGATCAAATCAATAATTCAAGTACCAGATACTCAAGATGTCCATAACCGGGGAGACAACTAACCATGATTAGTTTATACACTCTGCATAGGTTTACACACTTTTCCCCACAAGACTCGATCTCCTCCGTTGGATTTCTCGCACTGCATGGTTTGAGAAATGGATGACTGAGACATAGTCTTTAAGAAGTATTAACTCTTTACTCTGGGTAGACAGTACCACCTACATCCCCTACATCTGCTAGCCTACCACTGAAAGAGGTCATGCAACTTAGTCAACTATGCCAGAGCCCATAATGGCTTGTGACTGCACACAAAAGTTTCCAGCATGAATAATCTTATGATCCCTTTAAGCCTGGGTGGCAAACCGTAGGATGATCACACGGGTACTCCGGGATATCCCAGGACAACAATGGATTGCTCCAGGTGCCCAGACAACCACTGGGTGCTCCAGCGTGCCTCAACCAATCCACCCAGATGTGTATTAAAGTAGCCACCTTAAGTTTAACCATTAATTAAAACTCTCACATCTGTCATGGATCACTCAAACCAAACCACGTCTACGAGCATAGCATAGTAGTATAAGCATAACGTAGAAGTAACTCACAGGGTTTGAAAATAAAGGCAATAGGTACTACCTCATCACTACTTCCCAGTACCCACATGTTATCAAATCCTACTCATGAAATGTTTGAGGGTTGAAACTAATTCATAAAAATTGGGTATGAAAAGTACGATCAAAGTGTTACTTGGCTTGCCGACGATCTGAAAACCCTAGTGACTCGTAGTAGCACGCTTCGCACTCCGGAAACTCTCTCACAAACAAACAATAACATACATAAGCACTCAAGCAGATATGCAAGGGTAAAACTTGAATGAAAAGATCCAAATCGAAAGTACAAGTGAAGAACTTCGATATGCAAAAAGAATCAATCGAATCGGAGCTACGAAACTCAAACTACGGTCAAAAGAAGTTTGAATTCAAATCTACTTGCAACCAAATTTTAAATTGTCAAAAACCATGTTCAAGTTGATTAACTGGAAAGAGGGGTTCGAGACGAAGATTTTGGCATTGGTTTCACTGGATTTGGATGGACGGTTAAAAAGTTGCAAGCATTTGAAGATCAGGGGCTAATCTGCGATAAAAATAATCACGAATAGGTCCCTGGCCGAAAAAATAAATAAAAAGAAAAGGCTAACGAACTTTCGTTCGTTAACAGAGAGAACGAACTTGTTCGCTAACAGAAGCGTTCGGGTGAACGTTTGCTAATTAGCGAAACCAAAAAAATCGATCTAACCGATCCAAATGAAAAACCGAAAGAAACGGGCGACGGCGGTTTTTACCGGTTCCTCGAAAAAGACCGGCGGCAGCGAGGTGGGATTCCGGCGGGGCGAGGCTCCGGCGAGGCTGCGGGGCTGCGGCGGGGTTGGCAGGGTGGGCGACAGCGCGACGGCGGCGGCGCGTGGCTGCGGCGGCGGCGCAGAGCTACGGCAAGCGGCGGCTGCTGCTGCTGTGGGCGGCGGGCGGCGGTGGTGAGGAGAGGGGTCGGGGGCCTCGGCTTTTAAAGCCTCAGAGGGGGCGGCATGGCTTGCGGAAGGGGGCGGCGGCGCGGAGTCTGGCTCGGACTCCTGTTGGAGTCCGCCAGCGGCACGGCGGCGCGGCGCGGGGAGGCGGTGGCGCAAGCAGGCCGGCCTGCTCGGCTGGGCCTTCGGCCCAGTCAGGCGGGAACCTGTTTTTTTTTTAAATCTGTCGAAACAAAAATCCTAATAAAATATAAAAAATTCTAAAACTACCAAAAATAATTTTCACCGTCTAAATAAAATATTTAAAACAAAGTGAACATTTTTCTGGCCTAAAAATGCAATTTTGGAAAATGCATATTTTTCTCTAATTCAAATAAAATAGCAATAAAATCCCAAATAAAATATTTATTTGATTTTAAATTTTTTCCTCCAATATTCCTCTCTTTTTGAAGAAGTCATATTATCCTCTCTCTTTTTTTTTTAATATTGGAAATATTTTGAGAGAACAATATTAAAACCAGATTGATCCTCTTTTCAAATTTGAGAAAAATTCAAATATGAAAACTTATGAAATCCCAACTCTCTCCTTGGGTCCTTGAGTTGCTTAGGATTTCTAGGATCACAACCAAAATACAAAAAAAAATATGATATGCATATGATGACCTATGTATAACATCCAAATTGAAAATTGGGATGTTACATGCATGTACCCTATGAACTTGCTCTTGCCATGCTTAGCTTCATGAATATGTCTACTTACTGTTGGTTACCTTGCTACACCATGAAATGCTTTGTGGTGAGTGAATTGAGCTTGCGAAGTTGCTATCATGAATCTGTTCCTGCCATATCATGTTTTTTTTCAAAGTCTGAAACTGTTCATATAACTTGCCATGTTTGCATGGGTTTCACATCATTTTCCATGCATCTTTGGTTAAAGTTCAGTAAGGGAGTTTTGTTCTATGCCTTTCGTACTAGCATGTCATGCCTTTGTTTTCCATGATATGTTCCTATAGGATGTTGTTTGCTAGCTCTAAACATTGCTATATGCTGCTGTTTTGACATGTTTAGTATTTTCTCTAAGTGTGAATCTGTTATCATTTGCATTTTTGCCATGCTATTTTGATCTTGTTCTAGTGAGTTCTAGCAGGAGCCTAGTGTTCATGTTTTGTAGAGCTTCATGTGTACTTAATGGTCATGTGCTTTGTTGCTATGTTGGAGTGTTGTAACATAGTTTCTTGTTGTATTCTAAGTGCTATGATGTTGTTAATCGCAGATTTGTGTCATTATTGTTTTGCTTGTCATTTGCAAACCATGCATCCGTTTCCGGTGATCCTTATATTGATTTCGACCAAAATCACCCCATCTTTCCAGCGGCACACTTGTTTTGACAAGTTGATGTCTCGTTCGTTTTTTCCCTTCCGGAGTACCCATATGCATTGCACATCATACCTTGCATTCCATGCCAGGTCTTGCATCATGTTGCTTGTGCATTGCACTGTGATTGATTGTTGTTCCATTGCTTGTGTTCTTGCTTTGAGTAGAGCGGGGAGACAAGTACGTCAATGAGGAACCTGTTGAGTACGCTAACGAGGAGCAAGCTTTCGACAACTTAGAGAACTTTGCAGGCAAGATGACCATTACCCTCGGTATAATTTCTATCTTTGCTTGCTGGTTGTTTGTTCTACCGCTATGTCGCGCTACCTACCACTTGTTTATCATTCCTCCCATATTGCCATGTCAAGCCTCTAACCCACCTTCCCAGCAAACCGTTGTTTGGCTAAGTTACCGCTTTTGCTCAGCCCCTCTTATAGCGTTGCTAGTTCAGGTGCCTTGCTGGTTGTTCCATGTTGGAACATGGATATGTTGGGATATCATCTTATCTATTATTTAATTAATGCATCTATATACTTGGTAAAGGGCGGAAGGCTCGCCCTTATGCCTGATGTTTTATTCCACTCTTGTCGCCTTAGTTTCCTTCAGGTGTTATGTTCCTTGATTTTGTGTTCCTTACACGGTTGGGGTTATGGGACCCCCTTGATAGTCCGCTTTGAATAAAACTCCTCCAACAAGGCCCAGCCTAGGTTTTACATTTGCCTAAGAACCTATAACTTTCCCTTGGATTTTGACCGGTGTGTAACCGTGATGGTCTTGTAACCGGGATTCCGAGACTGATCGGGTCTTTCCTGGAGAAGGAATATCCTTCGTTGATCGTGAGAGCTTGTGATGGGCTAAGTTGGGACACCCCTGGAAGGTATAAACTTTCAAGAGCCGTGCCCGCGATTATGTGGCAGATGGGAATTTGTTAATATCCGGTTGTAGAGAACTTGACACTTGACTTAATTTAAAATGAATCAACCGCGTGTGTAACCGTGATGGTCTCTTTTCGGCGGAGTCCGGGAAGTGAACACAGTTTTGGGGTTATGATTGAACGTCAGTAGTTCAAGATCACTTCTAGTTTCACGACCGTTGCGTAGCTTCTCATCTTACTCTTATTTGCATATGTTAGCCACCATATTTTCTTAGCACTTGCTGCAACTCTACCTCATTGCCCTATCCTACCCATAAGCTTAAATAGTCTTGATCTCGCGGGTGTGAGATTGCTGAGTCCTCGTGACTCACGGATACTTCCAAAACAGTTTGCAGGTGCCGATGATACCAGTGCAGGTGATGCTACCGAACTCAAGTGGGAGTTCGACGAGGACCTTGGTCATTACTACGTGTCGTTTCCTGATGATCAGTAGTGGAGCCCAGTTGGGACGATCGGGGATCTAGCAGTTGGTTTATCTTCTTTTTCTTTTGGTTGTCCATAGTGGGACTATGAGTGTACTTTGATGGTGTATAACTTATTTAAGTATTGTGTGATGTGGCGAGTGTAAGCCAACTCTATTTATCCCTTTCTTGTTCATTACTTGGGATTGTGTGAAGATGACCCTTCTTGCGACAAAACCACAATACGGTTATGCCTCTAAGTCGTGCCTCGACACGTGGGAGATATAGCCGCATCGTGGGCGTTACACAAAATAAGGACACCGCAAGATTGAACCCACCACTATGCACCACTCCCTCTGAAGATCTGCTCATCTAATTTGAAAAGAAAGACTCATAGATCGGAAAGCATACATAGCTATAAAATCACACATAAATAGATCTCAAAAGACTCAAATAGTTTCAAGAATAATCTGGTCATAAACCCACAATTCATCGCATCCCAACAAACACACTGCGAGAATTACATCGAATAGATCTCCGAAGAGATCACTGCATTGAAGATCAAAGAAAGAGAGAGAGAGAGAGAGAGAGAGAGAGAGAGAGAGAGAGAGACCTAGCTACTGCTATGGACCCGTAGGTCCTGAAGGAACTACTCACACATCATCATCGATGCAACAAGGTCCATGAAGATTGCCTCCCCAACAATTTCCCCCTCCAGCAAAGTACCAAAAAAGGCCTCTAGATGGGATCATGGAAGAACAGAGGCTTGCGACGGTGATAATTTTTTTTGGGTCTCGCTTCGTGGGTTTTGGAATATATGTGAATTTATAGGCCAAAGATTAGGTTAGGAGGTGGCTCAGGGGGGCCACAAGTTTTGGTGGCATGCTTCCCTTGGGTGCGCCCCTTAAACTTGTGGTGCCCTCATGTATCTTCTGGTCTCACTTCTAGGGTTTCTCCTGGTCCAGAAAAAATCACTGTAAAGTTTCATCATGTTTGGACTTGTTTGGTATGGTTTTTCAGTAAAACAAAGAAATACGCAAAAAATTAGGAACTAGCACTAGGCACAAAGTTAATAGACCAGTCCATGAAAATAATATAAAATGACATATAAAGTATACAAGAATGATAATATAATAGCATGAAACAACAAAAATTATAGATGCGTCGGAGACGTATCATCGCTCTGTCCTCCACATCAATGACCCGATGACGCCACCGGATACGCTCGTCTGCGTCTCCTCTCCCCCCCACAACAACAATGTCCAAATTGGAAGTCGCGTCAAGGAAGAGCACCCCTCGCCGCCGCCCCTACGCGTCAAGGAGGAGCGTCTCCCACCGCCGGCTTGACGCGTGAAGGAGGAGCGACGCTCTCTGCCGCCTCGACGCGTGAAGGAGGAGCGACGCTCTCTTACGCCCTACCGCGTCAAGGAAAAACGGCGCTCGTCGACGCCCCGCCAAACTCATGGCGGCCTGCCGCATGCGATCGTCGCGAAGGCGCGCAGTCGCATTCGCCACTACCCCGGCGGCAGCAGCTCGTCCTCCCGGAGCGCCCCAACAACAGATGAGTACGCCGACGGGATATGCACAATGCGGTGCGACTCCGTCGTCCCGTCTCCACACATCACGACAGACCCAGAGCTGGCCACGACCTGGGCCCTAGACGGCTCCAAGATGACGGTGGAGACGAGCAAGCGCCGTCTGCGCCGCCTCGATGAGGGGGTGACCAAGCACGGCTAGGACTGGTCTCTCCGCGAGTCCGTCGCCATCGCCGCCTCGTCCAAGGCCCGTCGCCCTCCCCCGCCAACGTCGTCGGTGGTCGTGGTTGCCGCAAGAGCAAGCCGAGAGGATCGACGACTTCGACAATGACTACAATGATGATGACATAGGAGCCGCCTGGCTAGCCCGGCAGGGCCTATGAGGTCCTAATCTAAATTAAATGAATATCATCTAGTTTGTTTGAGTTTGAATCAAATTTGATTAATTTCGTTTGAAATGCAACCGGACTATGCAACTAGCTTTGAATGGCTGACTCTCGCATCCATGTCCGCGGAGATCTTTCTGTTTGTGGACGAATTGCCTGTCGGTTTGCAGGTTAGCCTTGGAGATGCCCTTAGAGCAACTCCAATGTGCCGACTCAAATGGACAATGCTCTTGTCCGCCTTTTGTCCGTTTGGATCGGCCGCCCGTCTGGTGTCCGGTTGGTTTGAGATTTGGGTCGGCAGTGTGCCCAACGCGCTGACCCATATGTGCTGGCTGACCGCCCTTTTTCATCATATAGCACAAAACTTGCATTATTTCACACACAACTTTTGCATTATTTCACAAGCAAACATATAGCCCACAACCAAATAAATAACATAATTTCAACCAAATAAATAACATAGTTTTACAAGCCGAATAAAAGTAAAAATGTCTCACATAGTTTTGCAAGCCGAATAAAAAGATACATCATACGAACACGATGGTGAAATTTCTGATGTTTGAACAACGAATTTGATGTGTCAAAGTAGTCCTTCCAAAGAAGGAAATGCCCGCTCTCTCGGTTGCGATTCAACGCTGGAAGGTGGCCCGTTAATGGAGCCACGGAACGCCAGACGCTGGCTATAGTGGTGGTGATGGAACAACATGGCAACCAATATCTCCTTGTCATCGGACGACGAGTTGTGAGAGTCGTAAAGGAAATTGTGAAAAAAGAACTCATCAGCGGAGTCCATTTTGTACCTCGGCAAACTATCGAATAACTTGCGGGTGTCGACGAAGGTGCTGGCCGGCAAAGGGAGTCGCGGCGCACACGGACCAGCTAGCTGTCCTGCAGATGTCCGACGAGCGTGCCAGTGAGGATCTGGCTGGTGCGGCAAGGCAGTTTCTTGGTCGCGGTCGTGGCTGTGTCAGGGGAGCGGGGGTAGGAAGCTTTCGGTTCCCCGGCGGCAAGATGGCAGTGGCGGGTGACGTGAGAGGTGGTGGCATTGCAGAGGGGATGTTGCGGCGCCGGCAGCTGGCAGAGTCACCAAAAAAATGGGCGGCGACATCGACGGCAAAGGAGACGGGCGAGGGTTTGCTGTTGGAATGGGAAAGGATGGCCAATGTGTCACCGACCAGCGGGCCAGAGGGAAGGAGTAGGCGGGCGCGCGCATTCATCTTGTGTCCAGACCGACGCAATTCCGGCTTAAAAATGGATAGAGAATGGGTCAACACGCGGACGCGTGTTCGTTTAGGTCGGCGCGGAACACGCCGATTCAAACCGACGCGTGCGGACGAAATGGGTTGCCCATCGTTGGAGTTGCTCTTAGCATCGTTCAACCAGGTCCCGATCTAGCAGTCACTCACATGTGGTCCTTTCGAACCGGAGACACACTTGCGGGCCCAACGACCGGATTCACAGCCTTCAGAGCATTACTAGTAGAACCCTCAAACCCTCAGTTTTAAGGGTTGAGAAGTGCCATTTTTTGACACTTTTAAAGGTTGAAAAACAGGGGCAAATACTAGAACCCTCAAACCCAACCCTTAAACTGCTTTAAGCATTAGATTTGAGGGTTCTAGTCTTTGCCTCGACCCCAACCTTTAAATCTATCATTTGAAATTTCACAATTTATGACAACAAGAACACAATCAACTTCCAAACAAACTACCAAATGACAATCATTAATGCATGGTTTAATAGTTTACATTACAAAATCATCATCTTCCTCCTCTCATCGGCACCATCACCAAAAAGTTGCACCTCGGCGCCATCTCCTAGACCACAAGCGGGCTCCATCAAGCATCTCCATCGGCACCAGTGGAGTCGTACACACCGCCATCACCACAACTACTCATCGGAGTGTCACCTCAAAAAGTAGAGGACGCAACACGGAACATCCTCTTCCTCTCCGCGATGTCCTCCTTGTAGTCCTTCCACCATTGCAATTGGTCTTCATCCATGTCCTTCTTGGACATCATCATGTGCTCTTTCTCTTCCACCATGAGTTCTTTCCATACCTTTGCCTCTTTGAGCTTGATCATCCTCTCCTCCAACTCGGCCTTGCGCTTTGCTTCTTCACGCTTTGCTTCAACTTGTGCAAGCTTGACCTCTTTCTTCTTCTCGGTGATAAGAAGCTTCGTTTTCAATGTCTTCATTGTCAATTCCTCTCTTGCCTTCATCATGTGGTCCATCTTCTCCCTTAGGCTTGACGCCTCTTCTTCCATCTTCACCCTTAGCTTGCCCTTCTTGGTTCCCTCGGGCTTGCCCAAGTTCCTCTCCTCCTCATCTTCACTATCATCCATCCTTAGCGTTGCCGACTTCTTGGGTGCGGTCTCTTGATCTCTCAACTTCCACTTGTTAAAGGTTTGAAGAATTGACCAAACATGCTTAAATGAGAATGGCTTGCCCTTGGAAGCGGCCATCTCCTTGTACCTCATGCCGGCAATTGTCTCCTATCAACCACACATAAAACACATAAGAACCCACCAATAGCATAGTGCACACACATAATCAAAATAGTGAAGAAATATGTACTCACATAGTCACTCTCCACGGTTCCACTAGGTGGTGCATCTATCACTTGGTCCATGGCTGCACTCCAACGAGAACAAGCGGGCTTGATCAACTCCCACCGGCCTTGAAGCGACCGGAAAGTGCGATGGATGAACCCACTATTCTTCGGCTTGATCCTACAATAGACGTCCTCGATCCTTTGCCAATACCGTTTACCGGCTTGATCGGTGCCGGTGGTTGCATCCATTCCCACAGCTGCCCAAGCACGAATCAAGAGGACATCTTCCGCGTCGGTGTAGTTTGTCGACCACGCGTGTGGGCGGGAAGCGGCGGTGAATGCCTCCTCCCCTATCTCGGCCACCTCCTCCTCGTCATCCCCTTCATCCTCCTCATCTTCCTCCTTTTCCTCCAAGTCGCCACCAACCCTAAAGGGGTCTAGAGGCAGAGCTCCGAGGTCCACCTCCGCGTTTTGGAGGAGGTCCATGAACGAGGATGGGGTTGCCATTTCCTCGAACACCTCGTTGCACGGCGGGAGGAGGTTCGGCGACGGCGGCCGCCGCGGGCTTCTTCCGCGGCTTGGTCACGGCCGGGGACGAGCCGGCGACCTTGGAGGCCGCCCCTCGCGGCCCATGAGAGGCCGCCTTCGGCCGACTCTTCTTGGTGGCCGGGGCGGGCGGCGGGGAGGCAGCGAGGGCGGTGACGGTGGTCGGGGCGGCAGGAGGAGGTGCGAGGCCCGCCCGCAGCCGCTTGGCCCCGACCTGGGTCGCCGCCACCACGT
>NC_041386.1:367677576-367704849 GCF_002162155.2 Triticum dicoccoides | reverse complement strand
GGGCGCCGGGGCGGGCGGGGCGGCGGCGGCGGCGGGGCCCTCCATGGCCGGCGCGGCAGGAGGCGGCAGGAGGAAGAGGCCGGGAGGAGGAGGCGGTTTGCTCCCGTGCGAGCGAGGAGCGAGCGACGAGGAGGAGTGCGGGTTGGGGGGGGGGGGGCGATTTTCCCCTCAACCCCTACTTCTACAGATTGCAAAGTGGTTTGAGGGTTGGATCTCTAATTTTTTTACGGGTTTAAGAGTTTAGAGGTTCTAGTCTACGGTATTTTTTCGGTGAAAATTATAAAAAAAACAGTTACTTTTAGGGGTCTGAGAGTTTTGAGAGCTCTACACCGCAAAACCGAGCCAAACTGCCGCGGTATGGCTACCATCCTCGCTTGACCCTTTCCGACCTCCACCTCTCGCTTTCGCCTCCCGTCGTCGTCGCCTCGTTCTTTCTTCTTCTTCCCCTCACCGCTTCCGTTCGCATTTCCCTCCATAAAACCCAACCGCGCAACTGCCCACTCGCCCCCCCCACCCAACGGCCGCGCAGACCAAACCCTCCTCCTTCCCGCCGACGACGCCCTCGCTGCCTCGATGGCGTCCTCCTCCACCGCCTCCTCCTCCGCCCAATTGGGGCTCGGCCTCGGGCTAGGGTTAGGCGCGATGGGTGGCCTGGGGCTCCTCCTCCCTGCCGACCGCGAACACGACCCGGAGCTGGAGCCGTGCTCTCCCCCCAAGGGCGTCCTGCGGCTGCGCGGCGCCGTGCAGCACTACGAGTGGGGCAGCCGCGGGGACGCCTCCCTCGTCGCGCGCCTCGCCGGCAAGACAGAGGAGGGCCGCCCCTGCGCCGAGCTCTGGATGGGCACCCACCCGGCTGCCCCGTCGTCGCTAGCATCCGACGACGGCGGCGCGGTCTCGCTCAGGGAGTGGCTGGCGCGCAACCCCGCTGCGCTCCTCGGCCGCGCCGTCACCGCGCGCTGGGACGGCGACCTCCCCTTCCTATTCAAGGTGCTGTCGGTGGCGAAGCCGCTCTCCATCCAGGCGCATCCGGACAGGGAGCTCGCCAGGGCGCTCCACGCGCTGCGCCCTACCACGTACCGCGACGCCAACCACAAGCCTGAGATGGCCGTTGCCGTCACCGAGTTCCGCGCCCTCTGCGGCTTCGTCAGCGTCCAGGTTTGTGCGCCTGCATTCCTTGCGTGCACGTACTGTTGAATCGCTGCTTTGTTGAATGGCCGATTCATTTCCATTTACGCTGATCTGCGATTGTTCTAATGGTTTGGTTGACCTGGGATTGTTCTAATAGGGTCAGCTGACGCGTCGAGTACTTGAGTTAGTTACTTAGGGAAGTTCGATGCGGTAGGTGGATTGTTTATTCGACGTGGCAAGCAGATTCCCAATATGATTCCTCATGGGTTGGTGGGATGAGCTGACCAATGTCAAAATACCAAGTGAGGTGTGGATCTGGCTACTAACGAGTTTGATAATAATAATAGAGATTTGTAACTGTAGAATAGTGTAATTGCTCACTGACAGCCCAACGATCAAGGTCTGATTATTCGCCGAAGTACCATCTGCATTTATGTGAGCAACCCTTGTTTATTTTTTAGAAATTTTGTCAGAAGAAGAGTTTAAAAACAGAGTATGAACATGCTGGCAAATCACTTGCCTTCCATGAGGTACCGTGGTCCTTGTTCAGAAGACAGTGATGGCGTCCCGCAAGTTGTCCTGTATATCCCTCGGCGGCATTGGCATCTTACTTGTTGGCCCCATGCACACATTCTGTCCAAATCACATCCAGCGATGCGGTTGGAAAAGTTCGCTTGTTAGGTAGGTGGCAGGAAATTTATGAATAGTCAAAGCCGCTGTGCAATTGGCGTTGCTTGATGTTTGTTCGACTGAATTTGCTATGTGGCAATAGTTTTTTTATTGCATACCAGATGGGTAAATAAGGGTTATTAGATTGTAAAATATTTACGGTGAAGTTTAGATTCTTGTTGGTTAAATGGTTAGTGTAGCTAAAGTATTGTAAGAGGCACTCCTCTTTTCTTGACTAATGATTAGATAGATACATTTAGGGTGGGAAGTATGGAGCAGAGAAACCTTTGCTATGTTCATTCTGTTAGAACTATCCTGTTTTGTAGAAAGTACAGTTTGCCTCTTTTTAGATACTTCAAATTCTATCTTGCATTGGTTATATTCTTCCAAAAAGGATGCATTGTTCCAGATAGTGCAAACACTCGATTGTTGAAAATGTGGGCTATGATATTAACTATGAGCTTTTGGAACTGTAAGCAATTAACAGTCGATCATTTTAGAATCAAGTACTGATTTATTCATACTGTGGTCCAGGAGCTCAAGGATGTTTTGAGGACTGTACCTGAGGTTCAAATGTTAGTTGGCAAAGAAGATGTTGTGAAGCTTATGACTGCCAAAGAGCACGATGGAGGTATTGGAGTAAGGTCATATCTGCAATCAGCTTTTACTAAGCTAATGGCAACAAGCAAAGAAGCAGTTGCTGCAGCAATTTCCAAATTAAAGAGTCGCTTGAATGGGGAGATAAAGGTAAATATCTTTGCTGGGTTATTGGCATAGACAATTTCATGTTCATTTGAATTACCTATGATTGTGTTCACTGGGAGGTTGATGTCAGTATCTTTCGTTTCCTAGTGCTCTAGTATCTGCAATTGTTTTGTCCATGTTTGTGTACCAACCATAAACAGCTCCTCCAGTTTTTATTTTCTTTCTAAACAATGGTGGAAGTGGAAGTCATAGGAAATGTCTAGGAAAAGCATAGTTGAATGCTGCCTACCAGAGTCATGTAGGTCAATCTTGTCGTAGATGAAACAGTAATTTTTTGAGACCTACACTTGGCTATTAAATGCTTTTGGTTAATTTTTTATTGTTTTTTTTTGCTTTCCAGGTTCTTACAGTTCCAGTGTCTAAAATTTTTTTTAGGCCAACTGTACAGTATAAAAAATATACTCCTAGTAAATATGAGTAATTGATTTCTTTTTTCTATGATATGTCTTTATATATGAAAATTAGTTATTTATGATGTACGATGATCCCTGTTAAGCATCCATGGCTGAATGGTTAAAGCGCTCAACTCATAATTGGTAAATTTATCGGTTCAATTCCTGCTGGATGCACATGAACGGAACGTTCCATAAGTCTATTGGAACTGGCTCTCTATCCATGGAATCTCGTCCATCATCCATACATAACAAATTGGTATGGTATATTCATACCATAACATAAGAACAATAAGAACTCAAATTCTTATCGATGCTGGAACTCAGAGCATAGGAGGGAAAGTAGATTTATGGATGGAATCAAATATGCAGTATTTACAGAAAAAAGTCTTGGGAAAGAGTCAATATACTTTTAGTGTTGAATCGGGATTCACTAAGACAGAAATAAAACATTGGGTCGATCTCTTCTTTGGTGTAAGGTGGTAGCTGTGAATAGCCGTCGACTACCTGGAAAAGGTAGAAGAATAGAGCTGAATTTGAATTGTTACTTGTCCTTAAAGACTGTGCATGTATAAACTATGTATGCGCTATGCTATAAATAAGTAAACATGAATTTCGATAGCTGCTTCAGAGTAACATCTCAATGCGCTGAAAGGAATGCATAAGTACCAATATTTATGGAGCTGACCTGGTGGGAGTAGGATTGCTATAACTATGCACTAGTGTAGTTGATGGTTGTCTGGGAATAATTGAGTTTGCTCTAGGATCCTACCTATGGAAACGTAGACACTGAAGCAGCATTCATTTCAACTCAAAAAGATACTGTGAGTATTAAGCTGGGTATTTAATTTGGAAGATTGATGGTTGTGAATATTAACGATGAGACAATCAGGCTAACTAGGTACTCCCTCCGTTCCAAATTACTTGTCGCAGAAATGGATGTATCTAGAACTAAAATACATCTAGATACATCCATATCTGCGACAAGTAATTCGGAACAGAGGGAGTAGTAATCATCGTTTGGTTGTAGCCACCAAAGCGATATCACTGCTTGCTGAAGCTAATTATTCAGTTATATCGTAGTGGGCAACCAACATCATTTCATAATGCATGTCCCAAGTATTCAGTACAAATTAGGTAGTTGAAAATCTCGCTAAGATACATGTAAGTAGACTGTTAACTTCTGCACTGCTGCGTTCCCTGTGGAGGAGTTTTTCTAATTGAAAATCTTTTGAAGTTTTACTTTGCATACATGGAGCCACCATATAATCTGAAAGCTATTGTAAGCATAAGATATCTTTGTTATTGGTGTCTTTGTTCTTTTCCTCACAGCACATTGATTTATTTTCTGCTACTTTCATCTTGCTGTCTTGTGTTACTTGAGTCAGGATCATCACACCATGAGGAATATACATATGCAGCTATTGCTTGTTTGAAGAAAAGAGTCATATGTTTTGGAGAACCTAGTATTTGTAATTCAACTATTTGCACTGATAATGTCTTTCTCCCATTCAGATTAGAACCTTTACAGAGAAGGAGCAACTAGTTTTATCACTAGAGCAGCAGTACCCAGGAGATGTTGGCGTTTTATCAGCATTTTTCTTTAACTATGTTAAGCTCAGCCCTGGTGAAGCACTTTACATTGGTGCCAACGAACCACATGCATATCTATCAGGAGAGTGTGTTGAATGTATGGCTACCTCAGACAACGTAATTCGTGCTGGTCTGACTCCTAAGTACAAAGATGTCCAAACTCTTTGCTCCATGCTGACATACAAGCAGGTTCTTTTTTTTGTGTTCCTTTCATCTGTACCTCTAGTGTCCTGTTTATAATCTCAATTCTTTTGGCATGCAGTTTCTTTATTTGCCATATTGTGTTCATTTTTGTCAGCATACAGCTTAGCATCATCTATCGGCAGTCAATAGTGTTTCTGATTATGTTTTGCTGCAGGTTAGGCCCTGTTTGATAGCAAAGTATTTTCTGAGTATTCTAAAAATACTGCAGTTTTTCAGATACCATAGTTTTATTTGCTGTGACCTGTTTGGCTAGCACTAAATACCGGGTTATTAAAACTAGAGTATTCTCAAAACTGTGGTAATTTCTCTGCATAAAAAAAAGAACCATGGGCCTCTTTTTTAGAAACAGAGCAAGCGAAAGAAACAAGCTAGTTGCTAGCTATTCACAACAAGCTCGTCTCGCTCTCACACCATCGCGTTCGCTGCCGCCGCTGCGGCCGTCTCTGTAGATTCTCCATAGGCTACATTCAGTTTTTGCATGCTCCTGTTCTTATGCACGCATATGGTAAGGGCTTACCCAGCTAGCTGCCAAGAATAACGGATCCTAAATTGTAAAGAAGCCAGCCACACGTGCTTGTCCTGCTAACGGTAAGGTATATGCTAGCTAGCTGCATCTGCATGGCCGATTAGTTGAATGCAACGACTAGCTAGGTAGTGTTTGCAGCGCTAACAGCTAGCCATCTAAATTTACAGCACTGCGCAAGCCATAGCCAAGCCAAACAGGTGCTCTGTATTGTCAATACTCTAAAATACTTTGTTATGTTAAAACCACGGTATTTTATGCCTACAGGTAAATTACTGTAGTTTGCTGATACTGCGTTTTTTTAATACTTTGCTATCAAACAAGGCCTTAATTGTAATTGGTTATTTTGTTACATGCTAGTGCGCTAAAATCGGTTGTTTGTAACATAATTTAGCAATTCAAAGTGGTTTTTGAAAACATTTGGAGTTTGATCACATTGAGAAACTTTGGCTGGAATATCCAATGGGTGGGCCAATGAGGCTTTTACATATGTTGCTTAAATATTCTCTAAAACACTATGCTCTATTCCCTTAAGTAATACACATTTGATCTTGTGCATGCAGATGTTCCCCGAAATTTTGCAAGGTGTTCTGGTGCAGCCATATGTAATTCGTTACACACCCCCGTTTGATGAGTTTGAAGTTGATTGCTACTCACTACCTCAAGGTGAATCGGTTACCATGTTACCAGTGCCTGGCCCATCCATCTTCCTCGTCATGACTGGGGAGGGCGAGATCCAGGCTGATGGCATGCCTGACGAAGGAGTAGCAAAGGAAGGGGATGTTTTGTTTGTGCCGGCATGCACGGAGGTGAAGCTTCACGCTTCTGGCTCCGGGTGCTTGCAGCTGTACAGAGCCGGAGTAAACAGCAGATTCTTCTGTTGACATGGATAACCCTGCAGATGGGTAATTTCAAGGGCCATGGTTGTTGCAAGAGGGATCATCCGGTGTTCGTACGAGACTACGTTACCAGGTTTTTACATGCATATCAAGAATACTGAACTTGTTGTAAGGTTAGTTAGCCAAAGTTTGTCATAGTGTATAGGCAAGTCGAGAGTTGAGTCCATTCCTTCATATCTTAATCATGTTTACATATTAGGCACCTAATTTTTCAGTAAGCTGGGATGAGAAAATGCAGTCTCTAGTTGAGCTTCAACTATCTATATGTGTACATGGAAATTGGGAAGGAAAATGAACGCCTCGTTGTTATCTCGTGCTTAATAGTGTTTGAAAATGTTTCATGTCGGACGGGTCAACATTGGCTCCGCTGTGCAGGCCGTCTCAGCATAAGTTATGTCCCCTTTCTCACGCACACACTCGCGTGCGATGATAGTGCCCTCTGGCCCAGACATCTTGAGCTTGAGGTAGACATAACAAGGCCGGGCCATGAAGCGAGCGCAAGCCGGCTGTTCAAAGAGGGCATAATATGGACTCTTAATTTTGACCATCTCAAACGCGAGGAACTCTGATTTGTAGTTGTACTTAGTGCAAAACGCAACTTTCAGCTTGATCCGCCTAATAGGATAAGCAGACTTTCCAGGAATGATCCCGTGAAAAATGGTTAAGGAAGGCCGGAGTTGCTTTTTTGACAGGTTCATACGTCTGAAGGTATCATCGTATAGGATGTTAATGTTGCTTTCTTCGTCCATAAGCACGCACTTTAGTGAGGTTATAATCATCGACTTGAGGTGCCACCACCAGGGCTAAACAACTCGGATTCTCAATCCGGGGAGAATGATCCTCTCTGCTCCAGGTGACCGGTTGCTCTGTCCAGTTTAAGTACTCCTCTTAATTTGTCAGAAACTGGTGAAGCAATGGCTTAATCACAGAGACTGAAGAAATATAGAAAGTCATTCGTGAAAATCTCAAACCCGCGCAATTGCGCCAGAAGAGTTACTATGATAGCAAGCATCGTGACTTGGTTTTCGAGATCGGAGACCATGTCTACCTCCGCGTCTCTTCAATGAAAGGTCTCGCTTCGGTATCAAAGGGAAGCTGGCCCCTAGATACGTGGGTCCTTTCAAGATCATTGGCAGAAGAGGCGATCTCGCCTATCAACTTGAGCTTCCATCCAACTTTGGAAATGTGCATGACGTGTTTCACGTGTCTCAGCTTCGCAAGTGTTTCAAGACTCCTGACCGCATTATCAACTTCGAAGAGATTGATCTCCAAGAAGACATGTCTTATCATGAGCATCCCGTTGCTATCCTTGAAGAAACTGAGCGCAAGACTCGCAACAAGTCTATCAAATTCCTGAAAGTGAAGTGGTTACACCATTCCGACCGTGAAGCCACCTGGGAACGCGAGGACCACCTCTGTTTCGAATATCCGGAGTTTTTCCAATCGTAGATCTTGGGACGAGATCCTTTTGTAGTGGTGGAGTGTTGTAACACCCCGTATTTAACTTGCCATATTTGTATTCCAACTCCTGCAATTTTCGGCACTAAGTTATGATATTCCCTCGTGGTTGGGTTTTGTTTTCGTTTTGCATTTTGTCCATGTCATGCATCTCATATCATGTCATCATGTGCATCGCTTTTGCATATGTGTTCGTCTCATGCATCCGAGCATGTTCCCCGTTGTCCGTTTTGCATCTTCGGCCTCCTCCACGCCCAACTTCGGCGAGACTCCGACGGACATCGGGGACCGTGCCAGATCTGGATCGGGCAAACCCTAGGTCGATTTTGCCAGTCATTTTCCTTGCATATTTATTTTAGCTATGTTCATCGCATCATATCTCATCATCCGTAGCTCCGTTTCACGCGTGTGATATATCAAATTATTCATCTGGATGTGCTCTTCATTTTATTCCATTGCATCATGCTTGTTTGAGTCCATCTTGATGCCTAAAATACTGTTGCAAGAGTGCTATAAAATGTTAGTTTCCGTTTCTTAACAGATTATGAATATTTGTCATTTTTGCCATGATTATTGTGTGCCTCCTATGAACTTGAGCCCTACATGTGTTTTGGGCTATGCCATGCCATCTTTACAGGGATGTATGCCATGTATTTTTGTGATCAATGTGGTGACTAGCACATGCATGCAAAGTAGCTCTCGTGATGTTGCTGATTTCAGGGACTTAGAATTCTTCTAAGTCATTTCCCTGATATTATTTTTATGCCATGTATTCATGTTGCTACAGAGTGATCCATGCCTCTTTTGAGCATGTTCAGTAAGGATGATTTTGAGATATTGTTATGTTATATCCATTCATGTCTTTGTTTACAATTATGGAGACCCCTAGCATGACTCAATCTTGTTCTACTTTTGCTATAAAATGTTTCTGGCAAATTGTTTACGTGTTAATCAATTTTGCCAAGGTTGTTGTAGTTGACCCATGCATGCCATGAGATTGTTCTTGCCATGTTTAGCTTCTTGAACATGTCTTCTTGCTGGGTGTATGCTTAGTTTGTCATGCAATGCCTTGTGGTGAGTGCATCGAGCTCGCAAACATGCCTACGTAACTCTGTTTTTGCCATGTCCAGTTTCCTGCTAAGTCTGAATCTGTTAACGAAACTTGCTATGTTTACATGGGTGCCATCATATCTTCTGATCCTTTTTGGCTTATGGTCAGTAAGGGACTTTTGTTATATGCTTTGAGTAGTTTCATGCCATGCCTTGCTTTGCCATGATGAGTTCCTGTAGCATGTTGTTATCTTGCTCTAAACATTGCTTCCTGATATTAAATCCTGACATGTTATTTTCACTAAGTCTGCAAACTGATATCTTTTGCACTTTTGCCATGCTTGTTTGAACCTGCTATTGTGTGATTTAGCCGTAGCTCAGTGTTCATATTTTGTCAAGCATCTTGAGTGGATCACTGCCATGTGCTTTGTTGCTATGTTAGAGTGCAGTAGCTTAGTTTCTTGTTGCATTTTAGATGGCATCGTGCTGTTAATCGCAGATTTGTGCCATTATTGTTTTGCTTGCCATTTGTAAACCGTGCATCCGATTCCGATGATCTTTATATCGATTTCGACTGAGATCAACTCATCTTTCCAGCGGCGCTCTTGGTTTTCCAAGTTGAGGCCTGGTTCAATCTTTCCCTTCCGAAGCACGCATATGCATTGCATATTACATCCCACATATCATGTCATGTTTTGCATCATGTTGCTTGCGCATTGCACCGTGGTTGATTGTGGTTCCCATTGCTTGTGTTCTTGCTTTGGGTAGAGCAGGAAGACGATTACGTGATCGAAGAACCCATTGAGTACGCGTACGAGGATCAAGCTTACGTCAACTCGGAGAACTTTGCAGGCAAGATGACCATACCCTCGAAATCACTTCTATCTTTGCTTGATAGTTGCTCGCTCTGTTGCTATGCCTATGCCGCGATACCTACCACATGCTTTATCATGCCTCCCATATTGCCATGTCAAGCCTCTAACCCACCTTGTCCTAGCAAACCGTTGTTTGGCTATGTTACCGCTTTGCTCAGCCCCTCTTATAGCGTTGCTAGTTGCAGGTGAAGTTTGGAGTTTGTTCCTTATTGGAACATGTTTATTGTTGGGATATCATTATTACAACTTGTTTACCTTAATGCATCTATATACTTGGTAAAGGGTGGAAGGCTCGGCCTTATGCCTGGTGTTTTGTTCCACTCTTGCCACCCTAGTTTCCGTCATACCGGTGTTATGTTCCTTGATTTTGCGTTCCTTACGCGGTCGGGTTATAATGGGAACCCCTTGGCAGTTCGCCTTGAATAAAACTCCTCCAGCAAGGCCCAACCTTGGTTTTACCATTTGCCACCTAGCCTTTTTCCCTTGGGTTTCGCGGACTCGAGGGTCATCTTTATTTTAAACCCCCGGGCCAGTGCTCCTCTGAGTGTTGGTCCAACCTGTCAGCAGCCGGTGGCCACCAGGGGCAACTCTGGGTTGGCCTACCGGAATCTTGGACAATCCGGTGTGCCCTAAGAACGAGATATGTGCAGCTTCTATCGGGATTTGTCAGCACATTCGGGTGGCTTTGCTGGTCTTGTTTTACCATTGTCGAAATGTCTTGTAACCGAGATTCCGAGTCTGATCGGGCCGTCCTGGGAGAAGGAATATCCTTCGTTAACCGTGAGAGCTTGTGATGGGCTAAGTTAGGACACCCCTGCAGGGTTTTGAACTTTCGAAAGCCGTGCCCGCGGTTATGGGCACATGGGAATTTGTTAATGCCCGGTTGTAGAAAACCTGAAGTTGATCTTAATTAAAATACATCAACCGCGTGTGTAACCGTGATGGTCTCTTCTCGGCGGAGTCCAGGTCAACAATATGGGAGGCATGATAAGCAAGTGGTAGGTATCGCAGCATAGGCATAGCAAAAGAGCGAGCAACTAGCAAGCAAAGATAGAAGTGATTTCGAGGGTATGATCATCTTGCATGAAATCTCGCAAGGAAGAAGAACGAGTCCATGAAGAAGACAAACGGACATAATCGAACGGGTCCTCACAAACGCGACGTAATCGGAACCAACCCAAAGAAGCAACACCGGAAAGAATCACACAACATAGTAAACAACCAACACATAAACAAGGCATGAGGGATGCAGTATGCGATGCAGATGCATGATTTGGAAAAGAATGATTGAACCTGGCCTCAACTTGAAATTCCAAGAGTGCCACTGGAAAGAGGAGTTGATTTCGGTCGAAATCGATATAAAGATCACCGGAATCGGATGCACGGTTTGGAAATGGCAAGCAAAACAAATATGGCACCGGTCTGCGATAAACAACGAGTGTCCATCTAAATGCATCAAGATAAATATGCTACATCACTCAAACACGACAACAAAATACATGGCAGGGATCCACTCATGAAGCTTAACAAAAGATGAACACTGAGCTATGGCTAATTCATCCATTAACAGGTTCAAACAAGCATGGCAAAAGTGCAAATGACAACAGGTTTCAGACTTTGTGAAATTAACACAAGGCTGGAATTTATCATCAGGAAGCAATCTTTAGAGCATGAAAACTACAAGCTACAGGAACGTAACATGGCAAAGCAAGGCATGGCATGAAGCTACTCAAAGCACTTAACAAAAGTCTCTTAGTGACCTTGAGCCAAAAGGGATCAGAAAATACAATTGCAAGCATGTGAACATGGCAAAAACATAAACATATTCAGACTTAGTGAAAAACTAGAGCATGCAAATCAGTCAACGAGTAGGCATGTTTACGAGCTCGATGCACTCACTACGAAGCATGGCATGACAAAATAAGCATAAGACAGTCAACGAGTAGGCATGTTTACGAGCTCGATGCACTCACTACGAAGCATGGCATGACAAAATAAGCATACACCCATGAAGAAGACATGGCATAGAAGCTAGACATGGCAAGAACAACATCATAGCTTGCACGGATCAACAACAACAAGCTCGGCAAAATCGCTAAACAAGTTAGCAATCTGCCAGGAACATTTTATAGCAAAAGTAGAGCTCGATTGACTCAAGCTAGGGTGCTCCATAAATGCAAACAAAGACATGGATGGATAGAGCACAACAATATTAACAAAACATCCTTACTGATCATCCTTAAAAGAGGCACGGATCACTAGGAAACAACATGAACATATGGCATAACAACAAAAATAGGACAAGGACTTAGTGAAATTCTAAGTCCCTGAAAACAGCATTACCGATTACGCTACTTTGCAAGCCTGTGCTCGTCACCACAAAGATCATAAAAATACATGGCATACACCCCTGTAAAGATGGCATGGCATATAACAAAACACATGTAGAGCTCATGATCATATCATGCACACATTAATCATGACAACAATGACAAAATGCCATTTGCTGAAACAGATCTGACAAATTCATCACATAGCCCTCTTCCAACAGCATTTCGGGCATCAAGATGAGCTCAAATGAAAATGATGCAATGAGATGAAATGATGTACTCGTTGAGACGAACATTTTGATATGCTACACGCACGAAACGGAGCTACGGATGCAAAGTTGTGATGTGATGAATAGGGACATATAATATGCAGATCTAGGGACTTGGACGAAAAAAACATGGGCGCATGATAGCTAAAGTGTGCACGAGCGGAGTTTAGAGGGATGGCTCACCATTTGGGCTCGGCCCAAGAAGGAAGGAGGGAGCTGGGCCAGATCTGGGCCTGCTGTGCGGGGAGGGGCCCATGCGGGCGCTCGTTGTTCTCCTCCCGATCCCGCCTGGATCGGAGAGGCAGGGAGCAGCAGCTCCGGTGCGACGCCGGCGAGGCTGGGCGACGAGCCGGCGAGGGGACGGCGCCGGGAGATGTGGGGATGGCCGGATCCGGTCGCTCCGGACCCATTCCGGCCAGATCCGGGGCCGGGCGACGACGGGGTGGCGCTGGTGCAGCGAGGCTCGGTGACGGGGCGGCGCAGGGTCGCCGGTGAACGAAGGGGGCGATGGCGGCGGAAGCAGACGGCGGTGGGGCGCTGCGTGGTGGTGCGGGCACGGCGCGGTGAGGCGATAGCGGCGACGCGGGGAGGAGCAGGGAGGCGAGGTGCTCGGCGGCGGAGCGACAGGGTCGACGCGGCGGCAGAGCTCCGGCGAGAGCTCACCGGAGACGGTGGATGGCGACGAGGCCCTCAGGCGGCGACGCAAACCGCATCGGGCGGCGGGGACTCGGGCCGCAGCGGGCGAGCGGCGGCGGCGCACGGGCCTGCACGGGCCCGCGATGGGCTCCGCGGGCCGCGACGAAGTGGGCGCGGGCGAGGCTGATGTGGCGCGCTGTGAGTGGCCCGGGGCGGCGGTGCGAGCTGACGTGGCAGCTGCTGATTGGCTGGAAGACGTGGAGGGTGCGGTGAACATGTCCGGCGCGGCGAGGACGCGTCCGGATGCACGGTGGAGGAGGTAGACTAGGGTTAGACCGCGAATTTCGGAGGGAGACACAAATATATAGGTAGAGGGAGCTAGGGAAGTCCAAATAAGGTGCGGTTTTCGGCCACGCGATCGTGATCAAACGACCGAGATGATGGAGGGGGTTTAGGTGGGTTTTGGGCCACTTTGAAGGGGTGTTGGGATGCAACACACACGAGGCCTTTTCGGTCCCTCGGTTAACCGTTGGAGTATCAAACGAAGTCCAAATGGCACGAAACTTACCAGGCGGTCTACCGGTAGTAAACCAAGGCCGCATAAAAAGTCTTGGTATAATCCGAAAACGTTTAACACCCACACACGAAAAGAGGTAGAAAGGGACACTGGGTGACATAGGAGCGCCGGATTGCAAAATGGACAACGGGGAAAATGCTCGGATGCATGACACGGACATGTATGCAAATGAAATGCACATGACGACATGATATGCAATGAATGACACGCAAGCAAAGACAATGCAACAACAACGAATAATTGAAGGACACCTGACACATCGGTCTCGGGGCGTTACATTATGCCTGTTGTTTTGTTCCACTCTTGCCGCCCTAGTTTCCGTCATACCGGTGTTATGTTCCTTGATTTTGCGTTCCTTACGCGGTTGGGGGAATGGGACGCCCTTGATAGTTTGCTTTGAATAAAACTCCTCCAGCAAGGCCCAACCTTGGTTTTAACATTTGCCACCTAAGCCTTTTTCCCTTGGGTTCTGCAGACTCAAGGGTCATCTTTATTTTAACCTCCGGGCCAGTGCTCCTCTGAGTGTTGGTCCAAAACAGAGCCACTTGCGGTGCCGCCCCTAGGCAACTTGGGGCATCTTCGGTTGCTGTACGTAGTGTTCATGCGGTGTGCCCTAAGAACGAGATACGTGCGACTCCTATCGGGATTTGTCGAAACATCGGGCGACTTTGCTGGTCTTGTTTTACCATTGTCGAAATGTCTTGTAACCGGGATTTCGAGACTGATCGGGTCTTTCTGGGAGAAGGAATATCCTTCGTTGACCATGAGAGCTTGTGATGGGCTAAGTTGGGACACTCCTACAGGGTATAAACTTTCGAGAGCCGTGCCCGCGGTTATGTGGCAGATGGGAATTTGTTAATGTCTGGTTGTAGATAACTTGACACTTGACTTAATTAAAATGAATCAACCGCGTGTGTAGCCGTGATGGTCTCTTTTCAGTAGAGTCTGGGAAGTGAACATGGTCTTGTGTTATGTATGAACGTAAGTAGTTTCAGGATCACTTCTAGCTTCTCGACCGTTGCGTTGCTTCTCTTCTCGCTCTTTTTTGCGTATGTTAGCCACCATATATGCTTAGTGCTTGCTACAGCTCCACCTCATTACCTTACCCTACCCATAAGCTTAAATAGTCTTGATCTCGCGGGTGTGATATTGCTGAGTCCTCATGGCTCACGGATACTTCCAAATAGTTGCAGGTGCCGATGATACCAGTGCAGGTGATGCTACCGAACTCAAGTGGGAGTTCGACGAGGATCTGGGTCGTTACTATGTTTCGTTTGCTGATGATCAGTAGTGGAGCCCAATCGGGACGATCGGGGATCTAGCATTTGGGGTTGTCTTCCTTTATTTTGGTTTCATAGTCGGACATTTGATTGTACTCTGGATGATGTATGTTTAACTTGTTATTTGTGTGAAGTGGCGATTGTAAGCCAACTCTTTATCCCTTCTTATTCATTACATGGGATTGTGTGAAGATTACCCCTCTTGCGACTAAACCACCATGCGGTTATGCCTCTAAGTCTCGCCTCGACACGTGGGAGATATAGCCGCATCGTGGGTGTTACAAGTTGGTATCAGAGCCATCCCCGATTTAGGAGCCCCCTGCTTGATTGAATCGCTGACGTTGTTGAGTCTAGAACAAAATGTTTTTAGTCTTAGGATTATATATATATCGGAAAGTAGGATTCTTTTTACTCCTCTGTCCCTTCGTCGCTCTGGTAAGGCCTCCTGATGTAGAAGTTTTGACTTTCCTCTCCTCAAATTTTCATGAATTTATTTTAGGATCACGCCGATATCTTGGAATCGTTTCAATAGTTTTGTGACGAGAACATTGTTCTCGGTGGCTCCTGACATTTAGGGGTTGTGGCAGTGTCCCGGGGAGTTGAGCTCCGAGGTGTTGTCGTCACAATTTTATCGTTGCAGTTCTGGAATACCTGAGTTCGCCAACATCGAAAATCTTTTTTATGCAGTTGTCAGTGAGATAACCTCGACGCCACCTAGTACTGGGGCGGGAGTTCGGGAGTATTGCCATAACTCGTATAACGAATGCTTTTCGAAGGTTGAGATACATGATTTCCGGAGTTTTCTTGGTTATGTGTTGACGGATGGATACAGCTGGATGTAGGGATTGTTAGTTTGGGTGAGATATTATGCTTCCCATATATCCCCAATACCAGATTGCATAACCAGAAAGTTTCGGGAGTTTATAAGTGGGAATTCAAGTAGCTCCTAGAATATCTTTCTGACAGATGCATGATATGAGATTGGGTAAATCTCTATCATATGTATTTGTTCCGGCTTATGCTGCAAGACAATCCTTTGTTTTCTTTTATTTGTGGTATCCGAGTTGCTTCGATGTCAAGTGTTGATTCCATACCTTTCCTAAGCGGTATTATCATATTTCTATGTGAATACTAATCCTTCATGATAATCGAGATTGTCATGTCAATCCTTTTCCAACCGGCGTGTTTCTCTTCAAGTGGATCCGATCATTTCAACATTCGCGAGATCAAATTCTCAGTTCTTTGCAACGGTGTTTGTTTCATCCGTTCCAAGTTGTCTTTGTTTTTCCCGCCCTCCCACCCTTTTTCTTCAAGGACCCAGACTTCTTAATCAAGTATCCTTTTTATTGATGTGAAGTGTCTCCATTCTTTTCCGCCAATGTTCTTATCCGGTGATTCTCAAGAAGATACTAACGGAGCTTCAAGTTAATCATTCCTCGTTCTTTTTCTTTTCCGGTGGATTCAATTCAAGCTTCGGTGTTGAGCATATTCCTTTCATTTGTCCAATGCTTTCTCATGCCGGTGCACTTCTCAACCATTCACTTCTCGCCATTCATTTGTTCTGGAGTACTGAAGATATCTCAGGACATTCGTGTTTTCATTCCTAATCCGTTCAAGATATCTCGAGGTTGTTATCTCTTTTGAACCATTTAATTCAACCGGTGCAATCTTTCTTTTAAATCGCTCAACGATGTATATTTTGAGTGGGCCTTAACCCACAGGTCTTTTCCCAGGATCTTACCTGACTCTTCTATTTTCCCAAAGTTATTCTCAAATTCTTCTCCAAGTTTGACGTAAGAATGAATCATCATTAGTCAGATGGTTTCTCCAAGATCTTTCAAATTCTTTTCATCATTGGATCAACCTCTTCGCTTTTGATTCTCCTGGAGTGTCTAAACAATTCTTGGTGGTGTTTCTCATCGTCATTCTCAGATTTTGGACACCAAAGAGGAGTTCCTTTTAAATCCTTACTCGTTCATCCAAAGATTCATGGTGCTAGCTTTATGCCATCCTCTCATAATTGTATTCGATTGTGAGAATTCTTTTCTTACCATCTGAAGCATTTCATGAGTTCTTTCTATTTTATTCCTACGAAGGCCATCTTTTTCGGGTTTATTCATTCTAGCTTTCAGCTCTCGTTTTCCAAATCATACCGGTGCATCATTCAAGTATCCTCTAATCAGCTCGGGATCTCTTCGTTTACTTGCATCTAAATTCTCTCAAGTATCTTCGTTCATTTTCTAATTCTTCCCGGTGTTTCGCTATCTTTTCTTTATTCGTTTTCAATCCTTACGGTGGTTCGTACAAGATTTATCTTCCTTCGTTATCATATCAATTCATTCGTTCTTTCCAATCCTACCGGTGGTTCGTTGAAGTCCTTCTCAAGTTTGCGCTATATCTCTCTTAATCCTTTCTATGAGAATAAGTAGTATGCCAAATCCGTTGCTTGTCATCAATTTAAATTGGTGAAGGATGTGCATAACGTAATTCTTATTATTGTCCATCCAAGTGATCTAGTTTCTTCGTTCCAGAGTTGTCATCATGTCACATGTCTTGGTTCGAGATGCTTCATCTTTTCTTTTCTGGAGTTCCATGTTTTTCCGCATTATCTCATCGCGAAGCTCCATCTAAATCATCGCAATGCTTCACCTTGTGTTCTCAATTTCTCTTTCTTTTTATCATCCTTTTATTACCGAAGTTCTTCATGGAGGCTCTACATGGTAGTTCGTCAAGGATTCCTTTCATTTCTTCAATTGTTCTTCAAGATTTCTCTCGAAGTTAAGATCCGCCAAGCCTTACTCAAAATTAAACATGGTGCTCAACACATGTTTGTTTTGAGGAGTTCAAGTATTCTTAATCGTGCATTCCAAAGTGCGATTCTTTCTTCCTTATCTTTTGAGGTGGTGCTATATCATTTCTTGACAATTTCCATTCTTGTTTCACGATTCACTTGTTGTCAAGAATGAGGTATTTTAAATCCATTAATCTCTTCACTGGAGTTATCTTGGGTTATATTTCACCTAAAGCTTTACCTAAGGAATGTTGCTATTGTGGTGCTTATCAATGATCCAAGTTTTCTCCTACCCTCTCGGCGAAAGAAGTTTTCATCTCTTCGTCGATCTCAAGCAAGCAATTGTTTTTCATTAGTGGCAGAATTTCACCTCAAGTTTTGAGATGCTTCCTTAAGCCCACAACAAGTTTATTCTTTTCATTGTTCATTTCCCGACAACTCCGTCCAATCCTCTATGGAAGGATGCTTTCAAATTCATTTGAGGTAGAAGATGTTGTTTTCTTCTTTGTTACTTTCAGTCTGGTCTATCTTTCGTTCCGGAGGCATTGTGATGTTGCACTCTTCAACCCATCATCCCATTTTTTTTGTAAAAGATCATGTTCTTTCCTTTGCTTATCCATTCAACTGGAGTGTCGTGTCCTTCATTCAAGTTCTCTCATCTTATCAAGTTTTGCCTCCCTTCTCAACCGGAGTGCTATCTGAAATCTTTCTTACCCCTTGTGCCATTATTTCAACAGTTCCGGAGGCAGTGTGTTGTTGATTTCGTCAAGTATCATCCAATCTTATGAAGTTCTTATTCAATTCCTTTGCTTTTCAGTCGGAGTGCTGTCCAAATTATATCATTCTTATTCCTTCTCTATCTTGTTTTAACTGGAGTGGTTTCAATATATATCCTTTCCTTCAACCTACAAGGTTCTCGCAATGTTCCTTGTTCCTCTTTTATAACGGAGTGTTTTCAACTTCTTGCATCTTTTTTGGATTCCTTCTTTCAATTTGTTTAACCTCTCAAGGTTCTTTGGTTTCACTCATTTGTCAAAGAAGCAACTTAGTTTTACCTCTTCCCTTCCTCTTTCGTTTCTCTTTGGTGCCATCCTAGATCTCGGGACGAGATCCTCTTGTAGTGGTGGAGTGTTGTAATGCCCCGAGACCGACACTCCAGATGCCTTCCAGTAATTTCGTTGCCGCCGTGTGTTTCTTTTGCTTGCTCCTTTTATTTTTTGCATTGCATCATGTCATCATGCCATCATGTCATTTCATTTTTTAAACTCAACTAAATAAATTGCATGGATCTTCGGTCCAGTCAAACCGAGGGAATTCACATGGTGATTCTCTTTACAACATATCCTCCCAATATTAGGGAGCTATAATAAACATTCCATTCTTTTGGAATTAACCATAACACACTTGCAAATATTCCCCATGCCTTTTCTACTTCGAGTTTGACCTTCAAATCTTGTCCGCAATTCTTATCACTTTTATCGAGGTTCCTCCAATAATCCTCATCATTTTTTGGGCTCTTCTAAATATTGTCCTAGTTCAAACCATTCGAATTTAAATTCAAATGAGTTTGAATTTAAATCTTGCAATCTTGGCCACTCCTATTTTTCATGGACAGTACACATTTTTGTGAGTCCAGGAAAATTATCCGCGTGCCCAAATCCTTCCTCTAACCCTTTCTTTTCTCTCCTTCCTTTCTTTGCGATTTTCTGTTTTCTGAAAAGGTTTTTTTAAGACTTAATGGAGAGAGAGATTCCAGCGCAGCCCAACTCCTCTGGCCTTTTTCATCTCCACCAAAAAGGCCCAAGGCCCCGGCCATTTGCCTCCCCACTGGCGCGGCCTCTAAGGCCCACCTAATCCTAAACCTAACCCTCTCCCCTGCCTGATCCCATCTCTCCCTCTCCCTCATCTCCACCCCACCGCCAGAGAGCCGCGGCTCGATCCCCTTTCCCCTCCACTCGTCTTCCTCCTTGCACCAGGGAGAGGAGCTCCCTTGTCCCGTTCTGGCCCCTCCTTCCTCGCGCCTTCCTCTCCTGCACCGCATCACTGGATCGCTGCCTCCCACCTCTGCCTCCGGCCGCAGCCAGCGAGCAGCTCCACCGGAGCCATGCCCCTTCGCCGTCGCGCTGCCTTGCCTTCCTCCACCGACTACAGCCTTGGCCTCCGTCCCCGTGCCCGAACCTCTATGAAGCTGCCGCCTCAAGCTCCGCCCCTGAAGCCGTCGACAGCCGAAGCCCGGCCACGTCGCAGCCTCTCCTGCCGGCGACCTCGCCGTCCGAGCTGCTCCACCCTGCCGCCTCTGCTCCGACCTGCTAGCCCGCCTCCTGCTCGTCCTCCTCTGTGCCCTGCTCCCGTCTGCAACAAGCAGCCCGACGGAGTGTAGCTCGTGCTGCACCTCCTCGATGGCCACCCGTGCACCTCCACCTCGCCCTGCCATTGTTGCCTCCATGCTTCTCTTCCGTGCCCCCTTTTCATGCATCACGAGCTCCACCCCCCTGCTGACCCGTCGGCCTTGTTTCCCCTCTTGTCGCTGCCAAGACCCGACAACCAGGGATGCCAAGAACGTCTTCGTGGATTCGACAAGTACCTACACCGGCAAGACTACACGGACGTTCATTCCACTACAACACTAAAACTTCAAGGTCAACTATGTTTTGTTGCCCCGTCTGGAATCGTCAAGTACCCGAATACCACATTGACACCAAGTACATCTACCGCCGTCTTCGGAATCGCCAGGAACGCCAAGTACCTTTTCGAGTTCACGAGGCCGGCAAGTCCGAAGACCCTAGTTGCACCAAGTTCCACTATGACATGTACCACTACCGTTGTCGAAGACCCGTGTAACGCAAGCGTCAAGTTCCTCTACCGATGACTTGAACGGCTACGAAACGTGTACCACTACCGTCGACCCGCGAAGACCTCGTGGACGTCAAGTTCCATGTCGTGACCCCGAACATCTACGGACATGAACGACTACCTCCTCTTTGAGATGTGTACCACTACTTCCACTACCGTCGTGAGAACATCTACTACCACTAATTCCCTCTACGAACTTGATCCGCTTCGAAACGCACGCTTCGAAGGTATAACACCGAGACGACCACTCGTGGACCGTATGCATGTGATGTGTGCATGAGATGGTTTCATGTAACTGTTGCTCGCCGCGTACAATGTATCTCTTGCACGTTACCTGTTTCTGAGCCATCGACACGTGGGAACCCGGTAACCAGAAGCACCTCACCGTACATCGCATGACACGCTCCTGTCACACTTTCTTTTGCACCGGCATCTCAATTGATTTACCGGAACCGGAATGTTGCCGTGGCACCATTTCTGTTGTCGTTGTCGTGGCACCCCTTCCGTTCCCGCCACGATGACAAATGCTTCATAACATGCTCATGTAACATTTTCATAAAATTGCATAAACTTGCATATGTCATCCGCATCATGATAACCACATTTGGGATGGTTATAATTGTTGTTTCCATTAAATTGCTATATATGCATATGGGGATTTTCCGAATTTATTGTTGTTGTTTCCGGCCTCATTTAAAATGCCTACATGTGTAATTTATTTATGTTTCACCTCTTGCCATGTTTAACAACATTTAACGTTGTTGGGTACATAAGGGAGAGCGGACTAAATACTTGCATGTGGTGATTCTTCAATATGCAACTCGTTACATATTGAGCTCCACTTAACTTGTAGTGTTGTTTGTGCATATTGCCATGCCATGCCTCATTAAACCAGACATGCATCATACTTGGTTGTGCATCATGCCATGTTTAAGTGATGGTGGTTTACTATGTTGTTTGCTTCTTTCCGGTTGTGCTTCTTCTCGATAGTTCCGGTAACGTCACATTTGTGAGGATCCGTTTGACTACGTTCGTTTGTCTTCTTCATGGACTCGTTCTTCTTCCTTGTGGGATCTCAGGTAAGATGACCATAACCTCGATATCACTTCTATCTTTGCTTGCTAGTTGTTCGCTCTATCGCTATGTCATGCTACCTACCACTTGTCATATCATGCCTCCCATATTGCCATGTCAAGCCTCTAACCCACCTTCCTAGCAAACCGTTGTTTGGCTATGTTACCGCTTTTGCGCAGCCCTTCTTATAGCGTTGCTAGTTGCAGGTGAAGTTGAAGTTTTTTCCATGTTGGAACATGGATATGTTGGGATATCACAATATCTCTTATTTACTTAATGCATCTATATACTTGGTAAATGGTGGAAGGCTCGGCCTTATGCCTGGTGTTTTGTTCCACTCTTGCCGCCCTAGTTTCTGTCATACCGGTGTTATGTTCCTTGATTTTGGGTTCCTTACGTGGTTGGGGGAATGGGACCCCCTTGACAGTTCGCTTTGAATAAAACTCCTCCAGCAAGGCCCAACCTTGGTTTTAACATTTGCCACCTAAGCCTCTTTCCCTTGGGTTCTGCAGACTCAAGGGTCATCTTTATTTTAACCCCCGGGCCAGTGCTCCTCTGAGTGTTGGTCCAAAACAGAACCACTTGCGGGGTCGCCCCTAGGCAACTTGGGGTATCTTCGATTGCCGTACGTAGTGTTCATCCGATGCGCCCTGAGAAAGAGATACGTGTGACTCCTATCGGGATTTGTCGGCACATCGGGCGGCTTTGCTGGTCTTGTTTTACCATTGTCGAAATGTCCTATAACCGGGATTCTGAGACTGACCGGGTCTTTCCGGGAGAAGGAATATCCTTCGTTGACTGTGAGAGCTTGTGATGGGCTAAGTTGGGACACCCCTGCAGGGTATAAACTTTGGAGAGCCGTGCCCGCGGTTATGTGGCAGATGGGAATTTATTAATGTCCGGTTGTAGATAACTTGACACTTGACTTAATTAAAATGAATCAACCGTGTGTGTAGCCGTGACGGTCTCTTTTCGGCGGAGTCCGGGAAGTGAACACGGTCTTGTGTTATGTATGAACGTAAGTAGTTTCAGGATCACTTCTTGATCACTTCTAGCTTCTCGACCGTTGCGTTGCTTCTCTTCTCGCTCTTATTTGCGTATGTTAGCCACCATATATGCTTAGTGCTTGCTGCAACTCCACCTCATTACCTTACCCTACCCATAAGCTTAAATAGTCTTGATCTCGTGGATGTGAGATTGCCGAGTCCTCATGGCTCACGGATACTTCCAAACAGTTGCAGGTGCCGATGATACCAGTGTAGGTGATGCTACCTAACTCAAGTGGGAGTTCGACGAGGATCTGGATCGTTACTATGTTTCGTTTCCTGATGATCAATAGTGGAGCCCAGTCAGGACGATTGGGGATCTAGCATTTTGGGTTGTCTTCCTTTATTTTGGTTTCGTAGTCGGACCTTTGATTGTACTCTGGATGATGTATGTTTAACTTGTTATTTGTGTGAAGTGGCAATTGTAAGCCAACTCTTTATCCCTTTCTTATTTAGTACATGGGATTGTGTGAAGATTACCCCTCTTGTGATTAAACCACCATGCTGTTATGCCTCTAAGTCGTGCCTCGGCACGGGGGAGATATAGCCGCATCGTGGGTGTTACAAAGGGCCTCCTCAAAATTATGAGGCTTATTCCCATTATAAGATCTTTCGGAGTTATTTCGCCTCTGACCCTTGAAGCCATTGTTGGTGTTAGCAACAAAATAACCCACCCTCCAGGTGTTTACACTTACCACCGTTACCCTGATTGTCATGGTTATCGTTGTGCCCTGGAGTGTTCTGCTGGTGACCCCTGCCTCCACCGTTTTTCTTGCCCTTGCCAGACTTATCATCATCCCAACTAGGATCTTTCGTGCTGTCCGATTCAGCATACCTAGTAAGGACATTCATGAGATCACCAATATCCTGCATCTTCCGCTTGAGCCACCCAAGCTTTTGAATGAGAGGCTAAAAATGACAATTCTTCTCTAAGATCAGGATGGCTTGAGCAACCATTATGCTGTCTGAGGAGTCGATGATCTCCACGATCCGGCAAGACCAGTGATGGGCGGACTCATCTTCATGCTGGATGCAGTGTTGTAAATCAACAATCGTCATCGAGCGCTTACAAGTTCCTTGGAAGTTTTTGATGAAGCGATCCTTCAATTCTGCCCCAAGTGTCACTGGTGCGCGCCGGTCCTAAAGAAACGGTTTTAACCCCTTTCTACGATGGCATTTGGAACCGTCTCCAAGTGAGTGTGGGCGATAGGGGGTCCTTCCCACACGACCCAGAAACCGTCGGGGATATGCCCTTCTAGCACACACGTTCGGCAAAATGAGGTCGTGTGCGACCGGCGAGCGCTCAAAAACGGAAATACGTAGAATAGAGCTAAAAAAATACAATTATACAACGAAATTGTTTTCGGTCGCAAGTACATCCCACACAGTCAGTCCCCGCTAAACGTTTCCGTTCGTATGTACATCCCACACAGTCGCTCCAAGGAAAACGTTTCCGTTCACAGGTACATCACACACAATTTTTCCCGTTAAATCGTTTGCGTTATTGAATGTATCACACACGATCCGTAGAAGAAATTGTGTGGCAAAGGCTGTCCATCACACACAGTTTTTATGTGGTAAACGTTTGCGCAAGGTGGCCTAACACAAATAGTTTTCAAGGGAAAGTCGTGTGTGATTGTTCATTGATCCAACACGGTTTAGTCCTAGAAATTGTGTGCATTGCCTGAGGTCATCGCCTACAGTATTTTTTCAACAACGGTTTGGAATAGCAAAACCCAATTAGCAGGCTAATTCGCCATTAGCAGGCTAATTATCCGATGATTCATAATCCATTTATTAATCTAATTGACATTTCATATTAAGCACACAATATATTTCATTTCCATATTAAGGAAGCAAAATTTTATAACTGAAATACATCAGAGTACAACATGATATAGCTTTAGCACTCAGCTACCCCATTACACAACTGCACCAGCAGCAAGTTCCATATGCAACATGTTGAACCTTTCAAAATTAGCATCATAGACGGTATATAGATAGATGCATCTCATCTATAAAACTGCTGAAGCGGAAGACGAATATTGAGCCTTCATTCATGTTGGAGGTCTTTGCAACTTTAGGCCAGCGCCTGTGGATGATTGATCGTCCGTCCTTTGTCCTCTTCAGGAACACTTCAATATTGAACCGTGGGTGTTGTATGAATACCTTCCTCGCCTCCTGGCCATAGAGGTGGTTTGAGAGGTAATCATCAGTGAACTACTTTGGAAAGGCCTGAAAACAAGGATGTGCATAAATATCTTCTCTATATTGGAAATGAGGCAAATGAATAAAAAAAGGCAAGGTATAATAGTTAGTACCATCTTGTAGTGAACTGATGTCTTCTTCATTGTGCAGACAAAGATCTTGTTGTTGTTTTCCGCTAATTCCTTTATCCTAACAATCTTTCTGAGTTTCTTGATTTGATTGATATTCATGGACAACTCATTTCCCCATATGCAAAAAGGGTCGAACAGTGGGTCAAAACCTCTGACAGCAGGACCTACATGTGCAAGACCAAATTGTTAAAAACCAAAATATTAGAATGGTTCCTGCAATTTCACAATAATGTGCTATTAGACAATGGACCATGCACGTGCTAACCTCGATTGTAAACCTCAGTGCTTCCCATTGTTTCCCTGCAACACATATAAGGTAGTTAGTCATCAGGTTAAGTAAGGGTTCGCATGCTATCAGTAAAATATGTTGATGAGAAATAAGCACATTGCAGATTCATCAGATTAATTCAAGCCACACGGAAAACCCATTTACCCAAACCAAGCATGATTAAGAACTAGGAAATATAGCACTTGTATATGTTTCTCATGTATTAAGTGTAGCCAAATTCGATTTATTCCTCACATGCACAACAATACAAAATTCTACCCACGATAATTGGACATCGCATTGCAGAATTGAACCAAGCAGTTAGCTAAACACCACAACAAATGAACCAAACATTAACTGAGCACCACATTGCACAACATAACATACTCCTAATAGAAGATCAGACAGTTAACCAAATAGTTAACTACAACCAATTGTAGCAATTGTATTTGTGTCTCATGTATTTACTACAGCCAAATTCAATTTATTCCTCACATGGTATACAATAACAGAATGCACCCACAACTACTGAACATCACATTGCAGAATTGAACCAAACAGTTAACTAAACACCACAACACAAATGAACCAAACGTTAACTGAGCACCACATTGCACAATGTATAACGAAACCAAGCATGCTTGACAACTTGGAAATATAGCAATTGTATTCTTTTCTCATGTATTTTGTAAAGATAAATTCGATTTATTTCTCACATGGAAGATAATACAAAATTGTAGCCTGAATAATTGAACATTACATTTGCAGAATTGAACCAAACAGTTAACTGAAGACTACAACTAATTAACAAAACAATTAATAAGTGAGCACCACACTACACGACATATAGAACATATACACTAGAGCAACAGATTGCACCATAAAATTAGATAACACAATTCACTAGAATTTGTGAAGGAAAGGCAGGAGTAGCACACGCAACGGGTAAACCGAGCATTGTTAACCGGCATAGCTAGAAAATGGCAAGGTGCTCCTCCAAGATCTGGGGGTCGGCACGAATGGTAGCCATCACGACCTCATCTGTGCGTGCGGCCGCGATTTGCTTCTTCACTGCCAAATGCTCCTTGAGATCCTGGCTATACTGCGTGCACCATGGATTAGGGCGGTGCTTACTTGGTGGAGGGGTCAGTGATTTGGGTGAAAGGTGTCGCGCTCGCGCCGGCGGTAGTGGCATGTGGGATGTGGAAGGAGGAGGAGGATGGGGGTCGGGTGTGGATTACCTGCCTGGATAGACGAGGCCGAGAAGCGTGAAGGAGGGTCGCCGACGAGGAGGCAGCGCTGCAAGCAAGGAGTGAAGGTTTCAACTTGGAAAGGTAGGCGGAAAGAGAGAAAATGTGTGCTGTAGGGTAGAACCCTAATTGGCCGATCTTTCAAGAAAGGAGTGTATCCCACGAAGAACACGAGGAACACAAAGAGGGGGAACGAGGGAAATCACAAGGGAAAACATGAGAGGAACACTCAAACTAACAAGAACAAGTCACACATGGGCTGGATCCTCGAGTGTAACACCCCAGATATGATTTACCCAATTTGTAATCCAACTCTTGTCGTTTCCGGCGTTAAGTTATTTTATTTTCTTGGGTTCGGGTCTTTGTCTCCGTGTGTTGTTATCATTGTCATGCATCTCATATCATGTCATCACGTGCATTGCATTTGCATACGTGTTCATCTCACGCATTCGAGCATTTCCCCGTTGTCCGTTTTGCATTCCGGCGCTTTGTTCTCCTCCGGTGGTCATTTCTACCTTTCTTTAGTGTGTGGCGATTAAACATTTACGGATTGGACCGAGATTTGCCAAGCGGCCTTGGTTTACTACCGGTAGATCGCCTGTCAAGTTTCGTATCATTTGGACTTCGTTTGATACTCCAATGGTTAACCGAGGGACCGAAAAGGCCTCGTGTGTGTTGCAGCCCAACACCCCTCCAAGTTGGCCCAAAACCCACCAAAACCCTCTCCATCATCTAGAGCGTTCGATCACGATCGCGTGCCCAAAAACTGCACCTCATTTGGACTCTCCTAGCCCCTCCTATGCCTATTTAAAGACCCCCTCCGATTTCTCCTTCCCCTTCCTCCCGAAACCCTAGATCCAATCCTCCTCTGCGCCGCCGGACAGTTCTTCCACCGACGGACATTGTCCGCCCGCTCCGCCACCGCCACGTGGCAAGCCGCCACTAGCCGCCGCCGTCTCCCACCGCGCCGGCCCGGGAGGCCCAGGCGAGGCCCCCGCGGCCCA
>NC_041386.1:367642333-367676937 GCF_002162155.2 Triticum dicoccoides | reverse complement strand
CCGCCCCGCCGCCTCGACGCCGGCGCGCCATCGTTCCTCACCGGACGCCACCCGCCGCCGCAGATCGTCGCCGTCTTGCCGGCCGGCCAAGACCCCGACGAGCTCCCTCACCCCGGCCCCTCCTCTGCGGCAAGGTCATCTCCGGCGAGCGCATGCTACAGTAACTCCGGCAACCTCGGGAGACGTGCCAGATCTGAGATCTAAAAATCTCGAGGGTTGACTTTCTCTCGAAACCCTAGTTCATGTGCCCATCTTCATCATGCTATAACTTTGCATCCGTAGCTCCGATTTGGGCATATAGCATATCAAAATGTTCGTCTCAGAGAGTACATCATTTCATTCCATTGCATCATTTTCATTTGGGTTCATCTTGATGCCCTTAATGCTATTAGAAGAGGGCTACTTAAGATAATTGTCAGATCTGCTACTCCATTTAGATATTTGTCATTTTTGCCATGATTATTGTGTGCATGATATGCCCATGAGCTCTACATATGTTTTGTTAAGGGTTTTGCCATCTTTCCAGAGGTGCAACCCATGTATTTTTGTTAAGCTCTTTGAGTATCTCCATGCCATGCCTTAGTTTGCCATGTTCAGGTCCTGTAGCATGTAGTTTTGTTGCTCCGAAGAGTGCTATCTGATATGAGATTCCAGACAAGTGTTAATTTCACCAAGTCTGAGATCTGTTTACCATATGCACTTTTGCCATGCTTGTTTGAACCTGTTAATGGATGAATTGGCCGTAGCTCAGTGCTAGACTTTTGTTAAGCATCTTGAATGCATCCCTGCCATGTATTTTGTTGTCATGTTTGGGTGCTATAGCATGTTCATATCATTGCATTTAGATGACCACTTGCAGTAAATCGCAGACCGGTGTCATATTTGAATCGCTTGCCATTTCCAAACCGTAACTCCGATTCCGGCGTTCTTTATATCGTTTTCAAGCGATTTCATATCATCTTTCCAGTGGCACACTTGGATTTCTCAGGGCACACTCAGATTGTCTAAACTTCCGGTAGGCCAGCCCAGAGTTGCCCCTGGTAGCCACCGGCGGCTGACGAGTTGGACCAACACTCAGAGGAGCACTGGCCCGGGGGGCTTTAAATAAGATGACCCTTGGGCTCCGGAAACCCAAGGGAAAAAGAGGCTAGGTGGCAAATGGTAAAACCAAGGTTGGGCATTGCTGGAAAAGCTTTAATCAAGGCGAACTATCAAGGGGTTCCCATTATAACCTAACCACGTAAGGAACGCAAAATCCGGGAACATAACACCGATATGACGAAAAACTAGGGCGGCAAGAGTGGAATAAAACACTAGGCGAGAGGCCGAGCCTTCCACCCTTTACCAAGTATATAGATGCATTAAAATAACATGGCAATATAATGATATCCCAACAAGTAAATAAAAGTTCCAACAAGGAACGGCCTCCAATCTTCACCTGCAACTAGCAACGCTATAAGAAGGGCTGCGCAAAGCGGTAACATAGCCAATCAACGGTTTGCTAGGACATGGTGGGTTAGTGGTTTGACATGGCAATTTGGGAGGCTTGAAGGCAAGTGGTAGGCATCGTAGCATTGGCATAGCTAAAGAGCGAGCAATCTAGCATAGCAAAGATAGTAGTGATTTCGAGGGTATGATCATCTTGCCTGCAAAGTTGTCAGAGTTGACTGGATCCTCGAAAGCAAACTCAACGGGCTCCTCATTAGCGAAATCGTCTCCCGGCTCTATCCAAACAAGACAAAAAAGCAACAAGGACACAATCAACCACGTGCACAACTCAAACAACATGATGCAAAGATGGTATGCTATGCGGGATGCGATGCGGGATGCATATGCAAGATTTGACAAGGGATGCATGAAACTGGCCTCAACATGGAAATCCAAGTGTGCCACTGGAAATATGAGATGAAATCGCTTGAAAATGATATAAAGAACGCCGGAATCGGAGTTACGGTTTGGAAATGGCAAGCGAAACAAATATGACACCGGTCTGCGATTTACAGCAAGTGGTCATCTAAATGCAATGAGATGAACATGATACAACACCCAAACATGACAACAAAATACATGGCAGGGATGCATTCAAGATGCTTAACAAAAGTCTAGCACTGAGCTATGGCCAAATCATCCATTAACAGGTTCAAACAAGCATGGCAAAAATGCATATGGCAAACAGATTTCGGACTTAGTGAAATTAACACTTGTCTGGAATTTCAGATCAGGTAGCACTCTTCGGAGCAACAAAACTATATGCTACAGGACCTTAACATGGCAAAGTAAAGCATGGCATGGAGCTACTCAAAGAGCTTAACAAAAGTCCCTTAGTGACCTTGAGCCAAAAGGGATCATAAAATACAATTGCAAGCATGTGAACATGGCAAAAACATAATCAGATCACAGACTAGGAAAACTGGAGCATGCTGAAAACAGATATCAAGGCGGCATGTTTACGAGCTCGATGCACTCACTACGGAGCAAGTCATGACAATCTAAGCATACACCCATCAAGAATACACAAATTGAAGCTATAAATGGCAAGAACAATAGCATAGCATGCACGGGTTAACTATAACATCATCGGCAAAATTGCAAACAAGTTGACAATCTGCCCAGATTTACAAAGTAGCAAAAGTAGAGCTCGATTGACTCAAGCTAGGGTGCTCCATAATTGCAAACAAAGACATGGATGGATAGAGCACTACAAGATTAACAAAACATCCTTACTGATCATCCTCAAAAGAGGCTAGGATCACTAGGAAACAACATGAACATATGGGCATATGAAATAAACAGATCAAGGACTTAGTGGAATTACTAAGTCCCTGAAATCAGAATTACCAAGTGCCTCACTTTGCAAGCTTGCACTAGTCACCACACACATCACAAAAATACATGGGTTGCACCTCTGGAAAGATGGCAAAACCCTTAACAAAACATATGTAGAGCTCATGGGCATATCATGCACACAATAATCATGGCAAAAATGACAAATATGCAAATGGAGTAGCAGATCTGACAATTATCTCAAGTAGCCCTCTTCTAACAGCATTTCAGGCATCAAGATGAACGCAAATGAAAATTATGCAATGGAATGAAATGATGTACTCTCTGAGATGAACATTTTGATATGCCATATGTCAAAAACGGAGCTACGGATGCGGAGATACGATGCTATGAACATGGGCACTTTGACTAGGGTTAGGAACAATAGTCAACCGAGAGTCTCCTCAGATCCAGATCCAGCGCGCGGATCGAGGCACGCCGGAGTTACTGTAGACGCCGGAGAACTCGCTGGAGAGGAGGAGACCGGCCGGAGTCGAGGTAGGGCAGGGCGGCGGGGCTCGGCCGGCGCGGTGGCGGAGCGGCTGACCGCGGCGGCGAGGTGGCGGCGCCCGCCGGTGAGGGAGGCAGGCGGCAGCGCGGCGAACATAGGCGATGGCGGCGAGGAGGCACGGGCGGCGGGGAAGCAGCAAACCGACGGCGAGGCGCGCGGCGCCCGGATCTGGGCCGCGGGGGCCGGATCTGGGCCCTCGGGGCCGCGGCGGCGCGCGGGTGGCGTCGGTGATGTGGCAGGCGCGGAGTGGGCGGCGGCGATGTGTCCGGCCAGGGCGGACGTGTCCGGCCAGGGCGGACGTGTCCGGCCGGCGCGGAGATGATTTTTAGGGTTTCAGACGAGGGGGATCCGGATTTTCGGGGAGAGGCCTATTTATAGGCATAGAGGGAGCTAGGAGAGTCCAAATGAGGTGCGGTTTTCGGCCACGCGATCGTGATCAAACGCTCTAGATGATGGAGCAGGTTTAGGTGGGTTTTGGGCCAAAATGGAGGGGTGTTGGGCTGCAATACACACGAGGCCTTTTCGGTCCCTCGGTTAACCGTTGGAGTATCAAACGAAGTCCAAATGATACGAAACTTCACAGGCGGTCTACGGGTAGTAAACCAAGGCCGCTTGGCAAGTCTCGGTCCAATCCGGAAATGTTTAAGCCCCACACATGAAAGAAAGCTAGAAATGACCACCGGAGGAGAATGAAGCGCCGGAATGCAAAACGGACAACGGGGAAAATGCGCGAATGCATGAGACGAACACGTATGCAAATGCAATGCACATGATGACATGATATGAGATGCATGACAACGATAACAACACACGGAGACAAAAACCCGAACCCAAGAAAATAAAATAAGTTAACGCCGGAAACGGCAAGAGTTGGAGTACAAATTGGGAAAGTCATATCCGAGGTGTTACACCCTGTGACTCACAGATTACTATTACACCAGATGCAGGGCCTGATGATTCCGCTCCAGGTGACGCGCTTGAGCTCAAGTGGGAGTTCGACGAGGACTCTTCAACGATACTATGTTTCCTTTCCTGATGATCAGTAGTGGTGCCCAGTTGGGGGTGATCGGGACCGTGTCGCTTGTTGGGTTATCTTTTATTTTGGCGCCGTAGTCGGGCCATGAGTGTTTGGATGATGTAATGTTATTTATGTACCTTGATTGACGTGGCGAGTGTAAGCCAACTATGTTATCGCCCCTTTATTATTTATATTACATGGGATGTTGTGAAGATTGCCTTACTTGCGACACATGCCTTCAATGTGATTATGCCTCTAAGTCGTGCCTCGACACGTGGGAGATATAGTTGCATTGAGGGTGTTACAAGTTGGTAATCAGAGACTTCCCCGACCTTAGGAGCCCCATTGCTTGATCGGTTTTAGCGGCCGAGTTGTGTCTAGAAAAATGTTTTGAGTCATTTAGGAATTATATATCGGAGAGTTTAGGAATTCTTTTTACTTCCCAGTCTCCTCATCGCTCTGGTAAGGCATCTTGACGTAGAGTTTGGCTCTTCTCTTCTCAAATTTCACTAAATTATTTTTAGGATCACGCGGGTATCTTGGAATCTTTCCGATGGTTTTATGATGAGAACATTGTCTTGGTGCCTCCTGTCAGGGGTTTTGTGGAAGTGTCCCGGGGAGTTGAGCTCTGAGGTGTTGTCGTCATAATTTTATCGTTGCAGTTCTGGAATACCTGAGTTTAGTACGCCGACATCGAAAATCTCTTTTATGCAGTTCGTCGGTGAGATAACCTCGACGCCACCCAGTACTGGGGCGGGAGTTCGGGAGTATCGCCATAACTTGTATAACGGATGCTTTTCGAAGGTTGAGGTAGATGGTTTCCGAAGTTTTTCTCGGTTATGTGTTGAAGGATGGATACATCTGGATGTAGGATTTTCTAGAATTGGGTGAGATATTATGCTTCCCCTGTATCCCAACACCTGATTTCATAACCGGAAAGGTTCGGGAGTTTCATAGGTGGGAATTATTGTAGCTCTAGTTCTTCTTCCACGGATATTGGTTTGAGATTGGGATTTATTACCGATTATTCATTCTTGATCCGTACCTTGTGGATTTATTTCTCTTCCTAAATTCTAAGTGGCTTCTCAATTTATGGATATGTGACCATTTCAAGAGGAATGCATTCGTTCATTTTGTTCGGATGTGAAGACTATATGTTGCAATTTTCATTCCGTTGGATTCAGCTTCATTTTATCTGTCTATGTGCTAATGGATGTCAACCTCTTCAGGATGGCTCCTCCAACACGCACGACTCCGAATCTTGATCCGCCACCACCACCACCTCCTCCGGAGGCATGTCAAGCTGTGATGGCCGCAACCAATGCAAACACACAGTTGATCATGCAAATTCTCCAAGAGCGCAATCAAGGCAACCAAGGGAACCAAGGCAACAATCAGAATCACTCTGCTACACTCAACCAGTTCCTTGCTAACGGGCCAAAGACTTTCAACAATTGTGTTGAGGCAACCGATGCTGACGATTGGCTTGTGGATCTGTGCAAGCATTTCGAGTGCAGTAACGTCAGGCCTGAGGACTTTGTCAAGTTCGCTTCCTTCCAACTCAAAGATCAAGCTGCAGAATGGTTCCAACAGTACAAGGATTCCAGAGGTGGACGTGTTATCACTTGGGATGAATTTCGTCAAGATTTCAGAGCTCACCATATCCCTCAGAGCGTGGTTGAAAGAAAGCGTGAGGAATTACGCAACCTGAAGCAAGGCTCTTTGTCTGTCTATGACTACAACAAGTTGTTCCAGAAGCTCGCCCGTTTTGCCAAGCAGGACGTCCCTGATGAGAAGAGCATGATATACCAGTTCAGGGGTGGTCTCAGAGAAGAAATTCAGCTCGCTCTTGTTCTCTTTGAGCCCTTGAGATACGATGGGTTCTACAACATGGCACTGAAGCAAGAGGCCGCTCAACTGAGGTGTGATGCTTCCAAGAAGTGAGTTAGAGATGTTACTCCTTCTTCCTCTACTCAAGTGGCCAAGCAGCAGAAGTATTGGCTTCCTCCTCCTCCGTTCCGTCAGCCGTATTAGTAGAAGAGTAAAGGTGGCAGTGGATCTTCCCACCCACCCAACCCTGGCTTTTAGAACAAGACTTCGTCTCAAGCTCCAAGATCGAGTGCTCCGTATCACCGTCCGCTTTTAGAGGTCACGGGCAATAAGTGCCAACAGAAGGGTCACTATGCCAACAAGTGTTTCAACCAGAGGCGTCTTCCTCCTCCTCCTGTCAGATCGGCAAGTACAACTGTGGTCAAGCATAACTCCAAGTACGCCAAGGTCAATATGGTGAATGCAGCTCAGGCAGAGGATTCATCAGATGTCATCATGGGTAACCTTCCTGTTAACGATGTTCCCGCAAAAGTTCTTTTTGACACTGGTGCATCGCATTGTTTTATCTCGAGACCTTTTGCATCTAAGCATGGGTTGTTTTCTCAAGTTATGCATAAGCCATTAGCAGTTGTCTCTCCGGGCAGATGTTTGCTCGCTAACTACGAGGTTCCGGATATTTCTATCTCGATGGGTGATTTCAAGTTTCTGGCTTCTCCAATGATCCTTGGTAACTCTGATATTGATCTTATTCTCGGGATGGATTGGCTTTCAAAGCATAAGGCACATCTTGATTGTGCAGCCAGGCAGATTCAATTGACTCATTCGTCTGAGGATGTAATTGTGCTTGCCGCTCGTGATGATACCATCCATCTGTTTTCTCTCAATGAGAAGGGTGAACTGGATGCTATCTCGCAGATTCCAGTCGTTTGCGAATATCAAGACGTCTTTCCAGAAGAGCTTCCAGGAATGCCTCCGCACCGGCCAGTTGAATTCGTTATTGATCTTGAGCCTGGCATGGAACCTGTGTGCAAGCGTCCTTACAAGCTCGGACCTGAAGAGTTGAAGGAGCTGAAGAAGCAACTCGATATCCAAGAGAAAATGGGTCTCATCCGGCCTAGTTCTTCTCCGTGGGGTTGTGGTGTTCTTTTTTTGAAGAAGAAGGATGGAACGGACCGACTTTGTGTTGATTACCGTCCATTGAACAAGAAGACCATCAAGAACAAATACCCACTTCCCAACATCAACGAGCTGTTCGAACAACTCAAAGGTGCCCAAGTATTCTCCAAGCTTGATCTCCGTATGGGTTATCATCAGATTCGTATCCGTGAGCAAGATATTCCCAAGACGGCTTTCAGGACAAGCTATGGTTCATATGAATACACTATCATGTCTTTTGGCCTCATCAACGCTCCTTCGACGTTCTCTCGCATGATGAACTTCATCTTCAACGCCTACACCAATGACTTCGTTTTGGTCTATCTCGACGACATTCTGGTTTTCTCGAAGAACAAGGAAGATCATGCCAAACACTTGCATTTGGTACTCGATAAGCTCAAGGAACATCAGTTCTACGCCAAGTTCTCCAAGTGCGAATTTTGGCTTGATGAGGTTCTTTATCTTGGTCATATCATCTCTGCCAAGGGCATTGCCGTGAATCCTGAGAAGGTGTCTGCAATTGTGAATTGGGAACCTCCTCAGAACGTGAAGCAACTCCGTAGCTTCCTCGGTCTCGCAAGCTATTGCCAAAGATTCATTGAAATTTTTTCTAAGATCACGAAGCCTCTCTCAAATCTTCTCCAGAAGCACGTCAAGTACGTTTGGTCTCCAGAGTGTGACATTGCTTTCAACACTTTGAAAGAGAAATTGATCACTGCTCCAGTTCTGACTCCGCCTGATGAATCCAAGCCGTACGAGGTCTTTTGTGATGCCTCTTTCCAAGGTCTTGGCGCAGTGTTGATGCAAGAGAAGAAAGTTGTTGCTTATACCTCTCGCCAGTTGAAGCCCAATGAGAAGAACTACCCCACTCATGATCTTGAGTTAGCGGCAGTTGTGCACGCTCTTTTGACTTGGAGATATCTCCTATTGGGAAGAAAAGTGGACATTTTCACTAATCACAAGAGTCTCAAGTACATCTTCACTCAGCCTAATCTCAACCTTAGGCAGACTCGATGGGTCGAAATGATTCAAGAGTATAATCCGAGTATCGAGTATACTCCAGGCAAGGCCAATGTGATTGCTGACGCATTGAGCAGAAAGTCTTATTGCAACAGTCTGATTCTCAAGCCTTATCAACCCGAGCTTTGTGAAGCTTTCCGCAAACTTAATCTGCAAGTTGTTCCTCAAGGTTTCCTAGCCAACCTTCAAGTATCTCCTACCTTGGAAGACCAGATTCGCCAAGCTCAGCTTCTTGATGCTATGGTGAAAAAGGTGAAGATTGGGATTGCCAAGAGTCAACCCAAGTACAAGTGCTACCGCCTTGACGACAAGGACACTCTCTTCTTCGAGGATCGTATTGTTGTACCCAAAGGTGACCTCCGTAAAGTGATCGTGAACGAGGCTCACAATTCTCTCCTCTCCATCCACCCTGGGAGCACGAAGATGTATCAGGACCTCAAGCAGGCTTATTGGTGGACTCGAATGAAGGGCGAGATTGCTCAATTCGTGAACGAATGTGATGTCTGCAGAAGAGTGAAGGCAGAACACCAAAGTCCAGCTGGTCTCCTCCAACCTCTTGCCATTCCAGAATGGAAGTTTGACCACATTGAGATGGACTTCGTGACTGGGTTTCCAAAGTCCAAGCGTGGCAATGATGCTATATTCGTTGTCATCGACAAACTCACCAAAGTGGCTCACTTTCTGCCTATCAAAGAGTCAATCACTGCAGCTCAATTGGCGGAACTCTATACCTCTCGGATTGTCTCTCTCCACGGTATTCCACAGGTTATCTCTTCAGACCATGGCAGCATCTTTACCTCCAAGTTTTGGGATTCTTTTTAGACCACGGTATTCCATGTCTTCCATATGCTGAATTCTCCTACAACAACAGTTTTTAAGCAAGTTTGGGCAAGGCCCCATTTGAAATTCTGTATGGCAGGAAGTGCCGTACACCTCTCAACTGGTCCGAAACCGGTGAACGTTAGCTTTTGGGTAATGACTTAATCATAGAGGTAGAGGAAATGTGCAAAGTCATTCGTGATAACCTCAAAGCAGCCCAATCCCTCCAGAAGAGCTACTATGATAGTAAGCACCGTGATTTGGCTTTCGAGATCGGAGATCATGTTTACCTCCGCGTCTCTCCTATGAAAGGTACTCGTCGCTTTGGTATCAAAGGAAAGCTTGCCCCTAGATACGTGGGACCTTTCAAGATTGTCAGCAAGAGAGGCGATCTCTCCTATCAACTCGAGCTTCCTTCAAACTTTGCAAATGTTCATGACGTGTTCCATGTCTCTCAGCTCCAAAAGTGCTTCAAGACTCCTGACCGCACCGTCAACTTCGAGGACATTGAGCTCCAAGAAGATCTCTCTTATCGTGAGCACCCAGTTGCTATTCTTGAAGAGACTGAACGCAAGACTCGCAATAAGTCAATCAAATTCCTCAAAGTCAAGTGGTCACACCATTCCGACCGTGAAGCTACCTGGGAACGCGAGGATCACCTCCATTCTGAGTACCCGGCGTTCTTTCAGTCCTAGATCTCGGGACGAGATCCTTTCGTAGTGGTGGAGTGTTGTAACACCCCGGATATGATTTACCCAATTTGTAATCCAACTCTTGCCGTTTCCGGTGTTAAGTTATTTTATTTTCTCGGGTTCAGGTCTTTGTCTCCGTGTGTTGTTATCGTTGTCATGCATCTCATATCGTGTCATCACGTGCATTGCATTTGCATACGTGTTCATCTCATGCATTCAAGCATTTTCCCCGTTGTCCGTTTTGCATTCCGATGCTTCGTTCTCCTCCGGTGGTCATTTCTATCTTTCTTTCATGTGTGGGGATTAAACATTTCCGGATTGGACCGAGATTTGCCAAGCGGCCTTGGTTTACTACCGGTAGACCGCCTGTCAAGTTTTGTATCATTTGGACTTTGTTTGATACTCCAACGGTTAACCGAGGGACCGAAAAGGCCTTGTGTGTGTTGCAGCCCAACACCCCTCCAAGTTGGCCCAAAACCCACCAAAACCCTCTCCAACATCTAGAGCGTTCGATCACGATCGCGTGGCCAAAACCGCACCTCATTTGGACTCTCCTAGCTCCTCCTATGCCTATTTAAAGACCCCCTCCGATTTCTCCTTCCCCTTCCTCCCGAAACCCTAGATCCAATCCTCCTCTGCGCCGCCGGACACTTCTTCCACCGACGGACATTTTCCGCCCGCTCCGCCACCGCCACATGGCAAGCCGCCACTCGCCGCCGCCGTCTCCCATCGCGCTGGCCCAGGAGGCCCAGGCGAGGCCCCCGCGGCCCAGTCGCCTCGCCCAGCCGCCCTTTTCCTCCCGCCGCCCGCACCTACCGGGCGCGCCGCCCGCGCCCCTCACCAGTGCTCTTCGCCCCGACACCGGCCAGCTGCTCCGCCCCGCCGCCTCGACGTCGGCGCGCCACCGTTCCTCACCGGACGCCACCCGCTGCCGCAGATCGTCGCCGTCTCGCCGGTCGGCCAAGACCCCGACGAGCTCCCTCACCCCGGCCCCTCCTCCACGGCAAGGTCATCTCCGGCGAGCGCGTGCTACACTAACTCCGGCGACCTCGGGAGACGTGCCAGATCTGAGATCTAAAAAACTCGAGGGTTGACTTTCTCTCGAAACCCTAGTTCATGTGCCCATCTTCATCATGCTATAACTTTGCATCCTAGCTCTGATTTGGGAATATAGCATATCAAAATGTTCGTCTCAGAGAGTACATCATTTCATTCCACGGCATCATTTTCATTTGAGTTCATCTTGATGCCCGAAATGCTATTAGAAGAGGGCTACTTGAGATAATTGTCAGATCTGCTACTCCATTTAGATATTTGTCATTTTTGCCATGATTATTGTGTGCATGATATGCCCATGAGCTCTACATATGTTTTGTTAAGGGTTTTGCCATCTTTCTAGAGGTGCAACCCATGTATTTTTGTGATGTGTGTGGTGACTAGCAGAAGCTTGCAAAGTGAGGCACTTGGTAATTCTGATTTCAGGGACTTAGCATTTCCACTAAGTCCTTGACCTGTTTATCTCATATGGCCATATGTTCATGTTTTTTCCTAGTGATCCGTGCCTCTTTTGAGGATGACCAGTAAGGATGTTTTGTTAGTCTTGTAGTGCTCTATCCATCCATTTCTTTGTTTGCAATTTTGGAGAACCCTAGCTTGAGTCAATCGAGCTCTACTTTTGCTACTTCGTGAATCTGGGCAGATTGTCTACTTGTTAGCGATTTTGCCGATGATGTTGTAGTTGATTCGTGTATGCTATTGTCAGGACCCCGACTCGATGCCACATAGGTCTAGCATGTAACACCTCATATCACTTTGCGGCCTCACGCACGGTATTCCCACGGGTGTCGCCTTACCTTTGCCCGGGACCGTTTGCGCCTTTTGGCACACGTATATGATAGTGTCGCTAGTACCCATGTGATAAGGAGCCCGGGCTGACATGGCTAGTCGTAAACCCAAAGTGGCACAGACTTACAGGGACAGGCATCCATGACCCAGCAACGAACGTGTCGGTCATCAGCAAGTGGGTCCGGGCTGTAGCACTGGGCTAGCAGGACTCCGGTAAACCGGGCTGTAGCGGGCTAACAGGACTCCGGTACTCAATGCGTGACATTTCCCTGAAGGGACAGACACAGGAACAAAGAAGGACACATGCCGGCCAGCCTAAGTGTTCCAGAGCAGTAGCAAGCTACCATGGCTCAGTGGTAACACTAGGAGACATTTCCCGGTAAGAGAGGCTACTAAGGATAAACAACTAGATAGTCAGATCCCACACATACCAAGCATTTCAATCATACACACAATATGCTCGATATGTGCAAATACAACAAGGCATCACAACATGACTCTATGACACAAGTACTTTATTTAAGGCTTAGAGAACCATACATAACATACACAAAGGTACGGGTCACACGACCCAGCATTCAAGTCATACAGTTATACAAACCAGCAGCGGAAGTAACTTGTCTGAGTATAGACAACTAGTAAAATAAAAGAGGCTTGGAAAGCCTAGCTATACTACGTGGTCCTTCACAAGCTCAGGATCACCACCTGGGCCTTAGCCTACTCATTGATGTCAACGTCTACGAAGAACCCATCAGAAGGGGTTGCAGCGTCTTTTGTAAAATGTAAATTATAGCAACATGAGTACAAAGGTACTCAGCAAGACTTACATCAGATCCTACATACATGCACATTATCAAGAAGGGTTGGTGGAGTTATTGCAGCAAGCCAGCTTTGACTCTTGGCTAGACTATCCTACGAGACTCCAACTTGAAATGGTTTTGCGTACACGAGTCCACTACTCACCACTTCAATACACTACCGAGGATCCACCTCCGTCTTCCTACAGAAGAGCCATCCTCGGCACTCACACTTATCTTGAGGCTTTTAGTAGTTTCCATTTACTTGTCTATGAACTGTATAGGCAACCAAGTAGTCCTTTACCGCGGACGCGGCTATTCGAATAGATCATGATAACCCTGCAGGGGTGTACTTCTTCATACACGCTCTCACCACTTACCGTCGTTTACACGACATGTACTCGGCAACCTTCAAGCGGAAGCCCAACGTGGGTGTCGGCCACGACCTACCTAATCACCTAAGTCTCTAGTCCAGGTTTATCGCCTATTCGGGTTCCATCCATGAGGAGATCCGGCCGAGGTTTCGCTCACAGCCCCAAACGATGTGAACAGGGTTCCCGAGATACCTAACGGGTATTCGGTACACCGTGCCACGTACCTACCGCATCACAGCCCACCCCTACGGCCAGCGCTGTCCACGACCTCCAGTAGGCTACAAACACCAGAAACTACTTGCAACTCCTGGACAGAGAACTAGGGTGAATAAGAAGTCAAGAGGGTCCATTGGTTTCGGGCCCAATGCATGGTAGTAGCTGAATCTTAAATCACACATACAGATCTCAGTGCTTAAGGTCGGCTTCAATGAAACAACCCACCATGTACTCCTACATGGCCTCTCATCGATACCTTTACCAAATCATGTTCACCACACCACTTTCATTACCGACATAATCATTTCACTCTAGTCCATCACCCAGATGAACCAGACCTGACACGACTCTAAGCATAGCAGGCATAGCAAGGTAGGAACAACACATACATATGGCTCAAACAACACCTACACATGCTAGTGGGTTTCATCTAGTTACTGTGGCAATGACAGGTCATGCAGAGGAAATGGGTTCAACTACCGTAACACACAGCAGTTTGAAACGCGTTGTCTTAATGCAGTAAACGAGAGCAGGAGCGAGAACATGGGATTGTATCGATATGATCAAATGGTTGGTTGCTTGCCTGATGATTCGATGCACTGATACGGTTCTTCGTCAGGGTAATCACGGTACTCCTCGGAGGCAGATCCTGCCGCAAAGAACACCGATACACAACCATCACCAAACAATGTGCAACAATATGATGCATGCATGAAACATGGCAACATGAGTGTGTTGGGCTAATGCAACTAAGACCAGAAGGGTTTGAACCAATTTGAATCAAAGATTCAAATTTCAAACTCAAACATGGTCCTTTAAAGTGTTTTTCCTTGTTCTGCATTAAACATCAAGTTAACTTGTTTAGTCATGCATGAAAATAGTACAGATGGATAGATTGGACTTTTCTGATCATTTTTCATATATAATTTGTCTGATTTGGAGTTACAGAATAAAAGTTATGAATTTTTGAAGTTTAAACTATATTCTGGAATTTCCTATATTAGATTAAATCCAGAAAATCAATTACTGCGTCAGCCTGACGTCAGTGTGACATCAGCAGGTCAACGGGACACGTCCGGGTCAAACCTGACAGTGGGTCCCACGTGTCAGTGTGATTAATTAAACTAAAATTAATTTAAACTAATCCTAATTAGTTAACAGGGCTGGGCCCCACCTGTCATTGACTCAGGGGAGTCAACCAGGGCCCACCCGTGGTCAAACCCGGGTCGGCTGCACCGGCGTTTAGCCGCCGGCGAGCCCGACGCGGTGGCGGAAGTGGTTTTGGCCGTTTCGGCCACCAAATGGGTCGCGGAGACCACCGGAGTGGAGCTGAGGACGAGCCGCAGCTCTTGGTGGAGTCCGTTGGGGTCGGGGTGGCCGGAGTTGGCGCCGGCGATGACTTTGGCAGCCACCGGAGTTCGGCCGAAGTCGAACTTGTCGCTAGGGGGGTCGGTGAGGTGCGGGGAGTAGCTAGTTAGGTGCTACGTGACGCGGTGAGCATGATGGACACCGTGGAGTGGTCGGAGGGTGACCGGGAGCACGTCGACGACGAGCTCCACGGTGGTGGGTGCAGTTGAGCTCCGGGAGGTCGCTACACGGCTCGGGAGCAAGAAAAGAAGAGAGGGGAAGATGGCTAAGCTCACGGGGAGTTCGACGAAGCCCTTGGTGCGGCCGGGGACGGACCGGAGCGACGACGGCGTTGAAGGGGATCTCCGGCGACGGCGGTTCGGGCGAGGTCGTTGCGGTGGACTCGGGCGTTGCGAGCGCTCGGGGCTTGGCTTGCTCGAAGGAGAGGAGGGTGGCGGAGCTCCTGGACACGGCGGCACGGCGTGGGGTTGACGGAGGGCGTGGCTACGGCGAGGGGGTGGCGGCGATGGCGTCGGCCATGGCGGGGGAGCACGAGAGAGAGGAGCTGGAGAGGAAAGGGGGTGTCTGGGGGTTTCGGGGGAGAGAGGGAGGGCGATCCACGACGTCACCGGGCGAGGGGAGCGGCGAGGCGGCGAGCAGGTGCGTGGCGCGCGCTGCGGTCGCCGTCAGGCACCTGCCTGCCTGCCTGGCCGGCAAGCAGCTCGCTGGAGCGGCGCTGGGCTGGGCCGGCAGGTGGGCCAGGTGCTGGCGCCAGGTAAGTTTTTCTATTTTTCTCTGTTTTCTGTTTTTTTAATACTTCTGCAACTTTGTTGAATTAATAAAAATACTTAGGCAACTCCTAAAATCACCAAACTACTCCTGGTCCATAGTTGGATTATTTCCAACATGAAACATTTTAGTTTGGAGATATTTGAGCATTTAAATATTTTATATAATTTTAAATGCCCAAATTCAAATATTTATGATTTAATTCACAAACCCTAAGATGGCCTAGGAAAATGTGCATCACTTTTGGCAGAGGTTCTGAACCAAGACAAAAATGATGGGCATTTTAGAAGGGCATTTCAGGTTCATTGAAAAAGTTTTTAGTAAACCCTAGTTGGTTTCAGAGGGGGCTGGGGGTTCTGTCATCCCCATTTCAGGTTTCTGATGAAAGAGTAAATATGATGCAACACTCTAATGCATGAACTAGCTAGGGTGTGACAACTCACCCCCACTCAAAAGAATCTCGTCCCGAGATTTGGGTTCTTCCGGAAAGAAGGCGGGGTACTCGAGTCGAAGACGATCCTCCCTTTCCCAAGTTGCTTCATCCTCAGAATGGTGCGACCATTGAACTTTGAGAAACTTGATATTATGACGTCGAGTGGTACGCTCGGCCTGATCGAGGATGCGAATGGGGTACTCTCGATACGTGAGATTATCTTGGAGATCAAGCGTTTCGTGGTCCACTCCACGGATAGGATCCGAGTAGCAACGCCTGAGTTGAGAAACGTGGAAGACATCGTGGACTCTGGAGAGGTGCGAAGGTAGTTCCAACTGGTAGGCAACTTCTCCTCGTTTAGCGAGAATACGAAAAGGTCCAATGTAACGGGGAGCCAATTTGCCTTTGATACCGAAACGATGGGTTCCCTTCAGAGGAGTAACCCAAAGGTAAGCCTTCTCGTCAACCTCGAAAGTCATAGCCTTATGTTTTCGGTCATACTGACTCTTTTGACGAGATTGGGCTGTTTTCAACTTTTCACGAACAATGCGAACTTGCTCTTCTGCTTCCTGAATCATATCCGGGCCAAAGAATTGTCTTTCCCCAGTTTCTGACCAGTTAAGGGGTGTTCGACACCGTCGTCCATAGAGAACTTCAAAAGGGGCTTTACCCAAGCTAGATTGATAGCTGTTGTTATAAGCAAATTCGGCAAATGGAAGGCATTTCTCCCACTCCATTCCGAATGAGATAACAGAGGCTCGAAGCATGTCTTCTAGGATCTGGTTGACGCGTTCCACTTGACCACTTGATTGAGGGTGGAAGGCGGTGCTAAAAGAGAGACGGGTTCCCATAGCATTTTGGAAACTTTCCCAAAATCGAGAGGTGAAAAGACTTCCTCGATCCGAGTTAATTTCCAAAGGAACACCATGGAGGGACACTATTCGGGAGATGTATAAGTCTGCCAATTGACTAGCGGTTATACTCTCATGAACAGGTAAGAAATGGGCTACTTTGGAAAGACGATCGACAACGACGAAGATAGCATTATTCCCTCTCTTGGTCCTGGGAAAACCGGTAATGAAATCCATACCAATTTTATCCCATTTCCATTCAGGAATAGCTAGGGGTTGAAGGGTGCCAGCAGGCCGTTGATGCTCTGCTTTTACACGACGGCAGACGTTGCAATTAGCAATATACTGAGCAATTTCTCTCTTCATTCTAGTCCACCAGAACCTCTGGCGTAGGTCCTGATACATCTTGGTACTACCGGGATGAATGGTGAGAGGAGATTCATGAGCTTCCTTAAGGATCAATCGCCTCAGGTTTCGCACTTTGGGAACCACTAGTCGATTCCCGAAGTACACGACCCCTTGACCATCAATGGAGAAACAATTCGCAACTCCTTTCTTGATGTTTCTCCTGATGCGGGAAATTCCCGGATCTACCTTCTGTGCTTTGATGATCTGATCCGTAAGGGTAGGTTTCGCCACCAAGGTGGAAAGAAAACCTTGAGGAACAATGTGAAGGTTAAGCTTCCGAAATTCCTCATGGAGAAGCGGTTGACTTTGTTGTAACATCAGGTTGTTACAATAAGATTTACGACTTAGCGCATCAGCCATGACGTTGGCTTTCCCTGGGGTGTAAGTTATTCCTAAGTCGAAATCTGTGATCAACTCGACCCAACGTCTTTGCCTGAGATTCAAATCCGGTTGGGTGAAGATGTACTTCAGACTTTGGTGATCAGTGAATATTTTGCAGCGATTACCAAGGAGGTAATGTCGCCAGGTTTTAAGTGCATAGACTACGGCTGCAAGCTCTAGATCATGAGTAGGATAATTCTCCTCATGTGGGTGCAATTGCCGTGAAGCGTAAGCAATTACGTGTCGGTCTTGCATGAGAATGCAACCTAGTCCTTGTCGCGAGGCGTCGCAGTAGATAACAAAGTCCTTGGAGAAATCTGGCGGTACCAGTACGGGAGCAGAAGTCAGGCGTCTTTTCAGTTCCTGAAAGCTGTGCTCACATTGTGGAGTCCATTCGAACTTTTTATCTTTCTTGAGGAGTTCGGTTAGAGGTTTAGCAACTTTGGAGAAGTTCTCGACAAAGCGACGGCATTAGCTCGCTAAGCCCAGGAAACTCCGAACTTGCTTGACCGATTCAGGTGGAGTCCAATTAAGGACGGCTTGAACTCGCTCAGGGTTAACAGCAATACCTTTACCAGATATTACATGACCCAGATAGGTCACTTCTGACAACCAAAATTCACATTTAGAGAATTTGGCATAAAGACGATGCTCTCGAAGTTTCTTCAATACTAGCCTTAGATGTTCGGCATGTTCTTGCTCGTTCTTGGAGTAGATGAGTATATCATCAAGGTAAACCACGACGAATTTATCCAAATACTCCATGAAGATTGAATTCATCAATCGAGAAAAAGTGGCTGGGGCGTTGGTTAAACCGAAGGACATGAAGGTGTACTCGTATTGGCCATAACGAGTAACAAAGGCCGTTTTAGGAATGTCCCCGTTCCTGATTTTGATTTGATGGTAACCCAACCTCAAATCCATTTTGGAGAAGACTGAGGATCCAGCGAGCTGATCATACAGGTCGTTGATCCTGGGAAGCGGATATTTGTTCTTGATTGTGACCAAATTGATAGGTCGATAATCTACAACCATCCGGTCCGTACCATCCTTCTTCTTGACGAAGAGGATGGGGCAAGCCCACGGAGATGAACTAGGTCGGATGAAACCCTTTTTCAAGGACTCATCGAGTTGTTTCTTAAGCTCAGCTAGTTATAGTGGTGCCATCTTATAGGGTCTTCTAGCAATCGGGACGGTTCCTGGAATAAGGTCTATTACGAACTCAACATCCCTGTCAGGTGGAACACCTGGCAATTCCTCTGGGAAGACATCCGGGAAGTCACGGACTACCGGGACGTCCTCAAGGTCTGGCAAAGGGCTGGCGTTAAGAGAATATAACTGTCGCTTGGCTATTCGGGTCAAGCCATTGACTATCTTCCCCGAGGGATGGGTGAGTTGAACAGTCCTAGAGAAGCAATCAACTTGGGCATGATGAGCTGACATCCAGTCCATACCCAAGATGATATTAATATCCGAAGATTTAAGGGCTATCAAAGATGCGAGAAAAACAAGTCTGTCGACTTGGATTTCGTTTCCATGGCTTACTCTAGAAGTTTGCCATTTGGATCCCGGAGTTTGAATTACCATAGAGGATGGCATGTCACAGAATGCGGTGTTATGCAGACGAGCATAGCTCTCGGATATAAATGAATGAGATGCTCCTGTATCGAAAAGAACAGATGCCGGGTGGCAATTAACAAGGAGCGTACCGAGAACGACGTTGGGATCCTCTTGAGCTTCTTTGGCAGAGATACAGTTGACATGGCCACGTGTAGCGGTGGCCGGCTTGGCGTGGAACACTTTTCCTGTCGGCTTGCCACGGCCAACAGTTTTAGCAGATTGGTTGGGGTTGGTCTGGGGACACTCGCGCATACAGTGGCCAGATTCCCCACACTTAAAGCAAGTCACAGAACTGGTACGTGGAGGAGCATTGTTGGTTGGACCACCATAGGGCTTGGCTGGTGCAGACTGTTGAACGGGGCGAGGCGCCTGGAAGGATGGCCTCGGTGTGAACCTGGGTGGCAGGGCAGTGTTGGGCACCCACACGCGGCGCTTCTGAGGACCAGCACCGGATGAGGAACCCACGTCACGGCCATGCTTGCGTGTTGCGTCATAATCAGTCCGACCAGTCTCAGCACTGATGGCCTTGTTAACAAGCTTCTGAAAAGATGTGCACTCATGCAGACGGAGGTCGCGGCGAAGCTCAGGACTAAGTCCCTTACGGAACCTTGCTTGCTTCTTAGCATCAGTAGAAACTTCCTTAGTTGCATATCGTGCGAGGTTACCAAACTCCCTGCTGTAAGCATCCACAGAGAGTCGGCCTTGGGTGAAACTGCAAAATTCCTCACGTTTACGGTCCATGAGACCCTCCGGAATGTGATGTTCACGGAAAGCCTCGCTGAATTCAGCCCAAGTAGTGACATGGCCCGCTGGGCGCATAGCTCCATAATTCTCCCACCATAGACTGGCGGGGCCTTCAAGATGATATGCAGCAAAGGTAACCTTGTCAGCCTCAGCTACTAGCGCGGAACGCAGTTTGTGAGAAATACTGCGAAGCCAGTCATCAGCGTCGAGAGGCTCGACGGAGTGGTGGAACGTGGGTGGATGTAACTTGATGAAATCACTGAGTGACACCACGTTAGTCCTCTGATGGTGTGCTGTGTTCTGTTCAATACGCTCCAACAAACGGTTGGTCTCCCGCTTGTTTCTTTCGGCTTCCATCATAACCTCGCCTAGGGAAGGAGGATGAGGCAGATTTGCATTCCTGACTTCACTGCCTTCGGCCTGCTCTTGAGGAGCAGGGTTATTGCGCGTGTTGACCATCCTAGGTAAACAAGACAATGATTTAGTCAGAATGATAAGATTCCGACATAGAATACAGAATGTAAGGAGTAACTCGGAATGCAAGATGATCATCCGTATGACATGGTAGATACAGAAACTGCTTCTTTATTCCATCGTCATACACACCATACAAGGTTTAGTACAAGACCAAACAAGGTACTATTACGGTGATAAGAGGATTACATCTCATCGGAGGCATCCCAAGCTCCTATACATTATTTTTCTACACCTCCGGAAGGCGGTACAAACTAGGTCATATCCCACGAGTCACGCAGGACGATAGACGACACAGCTAGTACGAACTAGTGATACTACCACTAACTCAGACCGATCCGTAGTAGTCCTCGTAGAAGTCACCTCCATAGCCTGGAAGCTCAACATGATCATCCGGGAACAGACGATCCCGCGGAGCTTGAGGACCATAGGGGCTAGGATGAGGTCTTGGACCAACAGACGGTGGCCTGCGGGGACCGCGAGGTGGGGTGATGCCTCCTACATCACGCCAACCCATCACGTCTGGCAAAGCAGATCTCACAGGATAGAGATCGCGCATATCCGAATATCCAGCTTGCACCGCCGGTGCAAACCGAGTCAACGTGGCCCAATGGTCAGCACGGGTATTGAAGAGCTCTAGCCTCAAGGCCCGATTTTCACGGTCCTTATCCTCGAGCAACTCAGCAGTGGTGCGAGTCCGTGAATCCTCCTGAGTGGGGTCAGCATAGATAGCCTGAAGATACCCTTGTGCTCCCGGAAGTGATCCTGGCATATACCGGAAATCAGAGTCCCGAAATAGACCAGACCTGACTCGCATGATGGTCATCATAGAGTAGGCGGCGTCCTGCACAGCCATCTCAATAGTAACCCCGAGTCCATAGGAGCAGTGAAGGGGCTCGGTGGATCCAGGATAAGATGGAAATATCCTGACAGTGCAGAGATACTGGCTTTGATTAAAGTCTCGAAATTGCTCTTCGACCGTGTACTCGGGATACCAACGGTATCCAGCCTCAGTCATTACCCTGACCAACATGGTGGTATGGCCGGGTACATCTAGGCATCGAGTCAGGCGAACCACTTGATTGTGGTCGCGAGTGGCCATCTGAAAGCACAACCATAATGCAAAGGCATTAGAATTTCTAGCAAAATTTCGGCAGCATAACAACTGTAAATGCTTAAGAAGGATTTTGAGACATTTAACAATGGATTTCATACACACTCAACATCATCATATCAAAGTTCTGAGTCCATCCTAACAACATAATGTGGTAGTAGAACTGAACTAGACTTGTATCCATCAAACCTATAAGGTACTACTGATTATTAACACGTGAACCTGATAGAGAGAATAGATCCTAATTCCTTAACCCCCAGTGGAAGAATAGACTGACTCAGATCAGAATGTCATAAGATAAAGGAGTAAAAAGAGCCTTACGTTCCAACCCACAAACAATTCCCCTACATATAACTAAAGAATTTCTAGACTCAACATCGACCAGTTTGGCTTGGAGAACCTACAGGCAGTCCTGCTCTGATACCAACGCTGTCAGGACCCCGACTCGATGCCACATAGGTCTAGCATGTAACACCTCATATCACTTTGCGGCCTCACGCACGGTATTCCCACGGGTGTCGCCTTACCTTTGCCCGGGACCGTTTGCGCCTTTTGGCACACGTATATGATAGTGTCGCTAGTACCCATGTGATAAGGAGCCCGGGCTGACATGGCTAGTCGTAAACCCAAAGTGGCACAGACTTACAGGGACAGGCATCCATGACCCAGCAACGAACATGTCGGTCATCAGCAAGTGGGTCCGGGCTGTAGCACTGGGCTAGCAGGACTCCGGTAAACCGGGCTGTAGCGGGCTAACAGGACTCCGGTACTCAATGCGTGACATTTCCCCGAAGGGACAGACACAGGAACGAAGAAGGACACATGCCGGCCAGCCTAAGTGTTCCAGAGCAGTAGCAAGCTACCATGGCTCAGTGGTAACACTAGGAGACATTTCCCGGTAAGAGAGGCTACTAAGGATAAACAACTAGATAGTCAGATCCCACACATACCAAGCATTTCAATCATACACACAATATGCTCGATATGTGCAAATACAACAAGGCATCACAACATGACTCTATGACACAAGTACTTTATTTAAGGCTCAGAGAACCATACATAACATACACAAAGGTACGGGTCACACGACCCAGCATTCAAGTCATACAGTCATACAAACCAGCAGCGGAAGTAACTTGTCTGAGTACAGACAACTAGTAAAATAAAAGAGGCTTGGAAAGCCTAGCTATACTACGTGGTCCTTCACAAGCTCAGGATCACCACCTGGGCCTTAGCCTACTCATTGATGTCAACGTCTACGAAGAACCCATCAGAAGGGGTTGCAGCGTCTTCTGTAAAATGTAAATTATAGCAACATGAGTACAAAGGTACTCAGCAAGACTTACATCAGATCCTACATACATGCACATTATCAAGAAGGGTTGGTGGAGTTATTGCAGCAAGCCAGCTTTGACTCTTGGCTAGACTATCCTACGAGACTCCAACTTGAAATGGTTTTGCGTACACGAGTCCACTACTCACCACTTCAATACACTACCGAGGATCCACCTCTGTCTTCCTACAGAAGAGCCATCCTCGGCACTCACACTTATCTTGAGGCTTTTAGTAGTTTCCATTTACTTGTCTATGAACTGTATAGGCAACCAAGTAGTCCTTTACCGCGGACGCGGCTATTCGAATAGATCATGATAACCCTGCAGGGGTGTACTTCTTCATACACGCTCTCACCACTTACCGTCGTTTACACGACATGTACTCGGCAACCTTCAAGCGGAAGCCCAACGTGGGTGTCGGCCATGACCTACCTAATCACCTAAGTCTCTAGTCCAGGTTTATCGCCTATTCGGGTTCCATCCATGAGGAGATCCGGCCGAGGTTTCGCTCACAGCCCCAAACGATGTGAACAGGGTTCCCGAGATACCTAACGGGTATTCGGTACACCGTGCCACGTACCTACCGCATCACAGCCCACCCCTACAGCCAGCGCTGTCCACGACCTCCAGTAGGCTACAAACACCAGAAACTACTTGCAACTCCTGGACAGAGAACTAGGATGAATAAGAAGTCGAGAGGGTCCATTGGTTTCGGGCCCAATGCATGGTAGTAGCTGAATCTTAAATCACACATACAGATCTCAGTGCTTAAGGTCGGCTTCAATGAAACAACCCACCATGTACTCCTACATGGCCTCTCATCGATACCTTTACCAAATCATGTTCACCACACCACTTTCATTACCGACATAATCATTTCACTCTAGTCCATCACCCAGATGAACCAGACCTAACACGACTCTAAGCATAGCAGGCATAGCAAGGTAGGAACAACACATACATATGGCTCAAACAACTCCTACACATGCTAGTGGGTTTCATCTAGTTACTGTGGCAATGACAGGTCATGCAGAGGAAATGGGTTCAACTACCGTAACACACAACAGTTTAAAACACGTTGTCTTAATGCAGTAAACGAGAGCAGGAGCGAGAACATGGGATTGTATAGATATGATCAAATGGTTGGTTGCTTGCCTGATGATTCGATGCACTGATACGGTTCTTCGTTAGGGTAATCACGGTACTCCTCGGAGGCAGATCCTGCCGCAAAGAACACCGATACACAACCATCACCAAACAATGTGCAACAATATGATGCATGCATGAAACATGGCAACATGAGTGTGTTGGGCTAATGCAACTAAGACCAGAAGGGTTTGAACCAATTTGAATCAAAGATTCAAATTTCAAACTCAAACATGGTCCTTTAAAGTGTTTTCCTTGTTCTGCATTAAACATCAAGTTAACTTGTTTAGTCATGCATGAAAATAGTACAGATGGATAGATTGGATTTTTCTGATCATTTTTCATATATAATTTGTCTGATTTGGAGTTACGGAATAAAAGTTATGAATTTTTGAAGTTTAAACTATATTCTGGAATTTCCTATATTAGATTAAATCCAGAAAATCAATTACTGCGTCAGCCTGACGTCAGTGTGACATCAGCAGGTCAACAGGACACGTCCGGGTCAAACCTGACAGTGGGTCCCGCGTGTCAGTGTGATTAATTAAACTAAAATTAATTTAAACTAATCCTAATTAGTTAACAGGGCTGGGCCCCACCTGTCATTGACTCAGGGGAGTTAACCAGGACCCACCCGTGGTCAAACCCGGGTCGGCTGCACCAGCGTTTAGCCGCCGGCGAGCCCGACTCGGCGGCGGAAGTGGTTTTGGCCGTTTCGGCCACCAAATGGGTCGCGGAGACCACCGGAGTGGAGCTGAGGACGAGCCGCAGCTCTTGGTGGAGTCCGTTGGGGTCGGGGTGGCCGGAGTTGGCGCCGGCGACGACTTTGGCGGCCACCGGAGTTCGGCCGAAGTCGAACTTGTCGCTAGGGGGGTCGGTGAGGTGCGGGGAGTAGCTAGTTAGGTGCTACGTGACGCGGTGAGCATGATGGACACCGTGGAGTGGTCGGAGGGTGACCGGGAGCACGTCGGCGATGAGCTCCACGGTGGTGGGTGCAGTTGAGCTCCGGGAGGTCGCTACACGGCTCGGGAGCAAGAAAAGAAGAGAGGGGAAGATGGCTAAGCTCACGGGGAGTTCGATGAAGCCCTTGGTGCGGCCGGGGACGGACCGGAGCGACGACGATGTTGAAGGGGATCTCCGGCGACGGCGGTTCGGGCGAGGTCGTTGCGGTGGACTCGGGCGTTGCGAGCGCTCGGGGCTCGGCTTGCTCGAAGGAGAGGAGGGTGGCGGAGCTCCTGGACACGGCGGCACGGCGTGGGGTTGACGGAGGGCGTGGCTACGGCGAGGGGGTGGCGGCGATGGCGTCGGCCATGGCGGGGGAGCACGAGAGAGAGGAGCTGGAGAGGAAAGGGGGTGTCTGGGGGTTTCAGGGGAGAGAGGGAGGGCGATCCACGATGTCACCGGGCGAGGGGAGCGGCGAGGCGGTGAGCAGGTGCGTGGCGCGCGCTGCGGTCGCCGTCAGGCACCTGCCTGCCTGCCTGGCCGGCAAGCAGCTCGCTGGAGCGGCGCTGGGCTGGGCCGGCAGGTGGGCCGGGTGCTGGCGCCAGGTAAGTTTTTCTATTTTTCTCTGTTTTCTGTTTTTTAAATACTTCTGCAACTTTGTTGAATTAATAAAAATACTTAGGCAACTCCTAAAATCACCAAACTACTCCTGGTCCATAGTTGGATTATTTCCAACATGAAACATTTTAGTTTGGAGATATTTGAGCATTTAAATATTTTATATAATTTTAAATGCCCAAATTCAAATATTTATGATTTAATTCACAAACCCTAAGATGGCCTAGGAAAATGTGCATCACTTTTGGCAGAGGTTCTGAACCAAGACAAAAATGATGGGCATTTTAGAAGGGCATTTCAGGTTCATTGAAAAAGTTTTTAGTAAACCCTAGTTGGTTTCAGAGGGGGCTGGGGGTTCTGTCATCCCCATTTCAGGTTTCTGATGAAAGAGTAAATATGATGCAACACTCTAATGCATGAACTAGCTAGGGTGTGACAGCTATGCTATTGTTCTTGCCATGTCTAGCTTGCATTTTGTGTATTCTTGATGGGTGTATGCTTAGTTTATCATGACTTGCTTTGTAGTGAGTGCATCGAGCTCGTAAACATGCCTACTTGATGTCTGTTTTCAGCATGCTCCAGTTTTCACCAAGTCTGAAAACTGATTATGTTTTTGCCATGTTCACATGCTTGCAATTGTATTTTATGATCCCTTTTGGCTCAAGGTCACTAAGGGACTTTTGTTAAGCTCTTTGAGTATCTCCATGCCATGCCTTACTTTACCATGTTCAGGTCCTGTAGCATGTAGTTTTGTTGCTCCAAAGAGTGCTATCTGATCTGAGATTCCAGACAAGTGTTAATTTCACCAAGTCTGAGATCTGTTTACCATATGCACTTTTGCCATGCTTGTTTGAACCTGTTAATGGATGAATTGGCCGTAGCTCAGTGCTAGACTTTTGTTAAGCATCTTGAATGCATCCCTACCATGTATTTTGTTGTCATGTTTGGGTGCTGTAGCATGTTCATCTCATTGCATTTAGATGACCACTTGCTGTAAATCGCAGACCGGTGTCATATTTGAATCGCTTGCCATTTCCAAACCATAACTCCGATTCCGGTGTTCTTTATATCATTTTCAAGCGATTTCATCTCATCTTTCCAGTGGCACACTTGGATTTCCAAGTTGAGGCCAGGTTCATGCATCCCTTGTCAAATCTTGCATATGCATCCCGCATCGCATCCCGCATAGCATACCATCTTTGCATCATGTTGTTTGAGTTGTGCACGTGGTTGATTGTGTCCTTGTTGATTATTTGTCTTGTTTGGGTAGATACGGGAGACGAGTTCGCTAATGAGGAGCCTGTTGAGTTTGCTTTCGAGGATCCAGTCAACTCTGACAACTTTGCAGGCAAGATGATCATACCCTCGAAATCACTACTATCTTTGCTATGCTAGATTGCTCGCTCTTTAGCTATGCCAATGCTACAATGCCTACCACTTGCCTTCAAGCCTCCCAAATTGCCATGTCAAACCACTAACCCACCATGTCCTAGCAAACCATTGATTGGCTATGTTACCGCTTTGCGCAGCCCTTCTTATAGCGTTGCTAGTTGCAGGTGAAGATTGGAGGCCGTTCCTTGTTGGAACTTTTATTTACTTGTTGGGATATCATTATATTGCCATGTTATTTTAATGCATCTATATACTTGGTAAAGGGTGGAAGGCTCGGCCTCTCGCCTAGTGTTTTGTTCCACTCTTGCCGCCCTAGTTTTCCGTCATATCGGTGTTATGTTCCCGGATTTTGCGTTCCTTACGCGGTTGAGTTATAATGGGAACCCCTTGATAGTTCGCCTTGATTAAAGCTTTTCCAGCAATGCCCAACCTTGTTTTTACCATTTGCCACCTAGCCTCTTTTTCCCTTGGGTTTCCAGAGCCCGAGGGTCATCTTATTTAAACCCCCCCGGGCCAGTGCTCCTCTGAGTGTTGGTCCAACTCGTCAGCCGCCGGTGGCTACCAGGGGCAACTCTGGGCTGGCCTACCGGAAGTTTAGACAATCTGAGTGTGCCCTGAGAAAGAGATATGTGCAGCTCCTATCAGGATTTGTCGGCACATTCGGGCGGTGTTGCTAGATTTGTTTTAACCTGTCGAAGTGTCTTGAAGAACCGAGGTACCGAGTCTGATCGAAACGTCTCGGGAGGAGGTCTATTCCTTCGTTGACCGTGAGAGCTTGTCATGGGCTAAGTTGGGACTCCCCTGCAGGGATTTGAACTTTCGAAAGCCGTGCCCGCGGTTATGGCAGATGGGAATTTGTTAATGTCCGGTTGTAGATAACTTGAACCTTAACTTAACTAAAATGAATCAACTGAGTGTGTTACCGTGATGGCCTCTTATCGGCGGAGTCCGGGAAGTGGACACGGTGTTGGAGTATTGTTTGCCGCAGGTTTTGCCCTCTAGGTATGCGCTCACACTTTGCCTCCTCTTCTCGCTCTCTTTTGCGAACAGGATAGCCACCATATATGCTAGTCGCTTGCTGCAGCTCCACATATATTTACCTTGCCTTACCTATAAGCTTAAATAGTCTTGATCACGAGGGTGCGAGATTGCTGAGTCCCTGTGACTCACAGATTACTATTACACCAGATGCAGGGCCTGATGATTCCGCTACAAGTGACGCGCTTGAGCTCAAGTGGGAGTTCAACGAGGACTCTCAACGATACTATGTTTCCTTTCCTGATGATCAGTAGTGGTGCCCAGTTGGGGGTGATCGGGACCGTGTCGCTTGTTGGGTTATCTTTTATTTTGGTGCCGTAGTCGGGCCATGAGTGTTTGGATGATGTAATGTTATTTATGTACCTTGATTGACGTGGCGAGTGTAAGCCAACTATGTTATCTCCCCTTTATTATTTATATTACATGGGATGTTGTGAAGATTGCCTTACTTGCGACACATGCCTTAAATGCGATTATGCCTCTAAGTCATGCCTCGACACGTGGGAGATATAGTCGCATCGAGGGTGTAATATCGAGTACATAAAGTAAGATACACGATCCACGATCAACTAGGGACGATACAAAAGGGTAACCGGTTCTTCTCCGTGAGGAGGTCTTGATGTTCTTCCCTAAAGAGGGGTCTTGAATCCGCTTGGGGGATCTTCTCCGGTGGAGGCTCGAATCTCCGAGGAGAAGGTAACCAAGTGGATGAGCAAAGCTCTCACACAAAAAATGATCTAATCCTTTGCTAACCCTAGTACGGAGCTAAGGGACAAGTAGATATAGTCCAAGGGGGTAAGTTGGGGGATACATGGGGTGAAACCCTTGTCGCTGCGCGTAAGCAGGGGGGTTGTACCGGTCATGGGGGCAGTTGTACCGCTGAGAGCTCAGGTACTGGTTCCTGGAGGCATTCCCGGATGTGCTCAGCGGTTGTACCGGTGTGTGGGGCGGATGTACCGGTCTGGTGGCTGTTGCCGGGATAAACTGGTGCTATACCGGCCTTGCACCGCTTGATGTCAGGATCTTCACCGGTAGTTGACCGGTGGTCGACCGGTTGTACCGCCCAGGTGGAAGTTAGGCGGTGCATTGGCGGTTGTTCCGGGACTTCTGAGCTGGGATGATGTTCTTCATGCTGTTGATGTCCTTCTTGCATCGTGACTTCTCCTTGGTAGCTTACATGGTACCTAAGCACACAAAGCATCTCTGTTTGAGGTAGTAGCCATGTCTCAAGTGGGTAAAAGGGAAGTTTAACAAGGAGAGAGTTAACCTCGTTCTCAATGGCTCTCGCACGGGCTCTTGTCATTGGTCCAAGTGGTGTCGTGGGAGATGTAGGTAGGTCCATGGGGATGACCTTGGGATGCTCGGCATCATCTCCCCTCCCTTGGGGAAGATCCGTCCTCGGATCGAATTCCTCATCACCATGGAAAGGCGAGAGGTCCTTGACATTGAAGATATCGCTCACATTGTACTTGTCGCGGGGGAGGTCGATCTTGTAAGCATTGTCGTTGTAGCGTGCGAGCACCTTGAAGGGTCTGTCCGCTCGTGGTCGAAGTTTGGACTTGCGTTCTTGGGGAAAGCGGTCCTTGGGAAGGTGTAGCCACACGAGGTCTCCAATGTTGAATATAATAGGGTGCTTGTTGACATTGAGCTTGGTCGCAAGGCATTGTACTTGGCGCTCGATGGTGTTTCTTGTATCTTCATGCAACTTCTTGAGATGGGTCGCTCGTGCACTTTGCGTCCAAATTGATTCGCTCTTGGAGTGGTAGAGGTAGAGTATCCAATGGTGACAAAGGGTTGAATCCGTAGACGACCTCGAAAGGGGACTTGCGGGTTGTTGAGTGTCTTGCTCGGTTGTAGGCGAAGTCGGCGATGGGTAGACACTCCTCCCACTCCTTGATGTTCTTCTTGATGATTACTCGAAGTAGAGCGGAGAGTGTGCGGTTTGTCACCTCCGTTTGGCCGTCGGTTTGAGGATGGTACGCCATGGAGAAGAGGAGCTTGATTCTGAGCTTGGCACATAGGGTCTTCCAAAAGTAGCTAAGGAACTTGACGTCGCGGTCTGAGACGATGGTCTTTGGCACACCATGGAGACGCAATATTTCCCTACAAAAGAGATTAGCAACATGTGAAGCATCGTCTATCTTGTTGCAAGGAATAAAATGTGCCATTTTTGAGAAACGATCCACAACGACAAATATGGAATCTTTCCCATTTCAAGTCCTAGGCAAACCGAGTACAAAGTCCATGCTATTGTCTTCCCATGGTTGGTAAGGAATTGGTAGAGGCATATAGAGACCATGAGATTGAGCTTTGGACTTAGCTTTCCGACATGTAGAACATCGGTTGGTGAAACAATTGACGTCCCGAAACATCTTTGGCCAAAAGTAGTTCTTTGAGAGCATGGCGAACGTCTTGTCGCGTCCGAAATGTCCCATTAAGCCTCCTCCATGCGATTCCTGCAAAAGCAACAAACGAAGAGACGACTCGGGGATGCAAAGTTTGTTAGCTCTCATAAGATAGCCATCTTTGATGTAATAGCATTCCCAAGATGTATTCTACAAACACTTGTCATAAGGAATGGCAAAAGTTGCATCATGCTCATACAAGTCTTTGATATGCTCGAAGCCAATGACATCTAACTCAAGTTGCGTGACAAGCATGCATATGCGGGAAAGAGCATCCGTGACGATGTTTTCTTTACCCTTGATGTACTTGATGACATAAGGAAAAGACTCAATAAATTCACTCCATTTAGCATGACGCTTGTTCAACTTGGTTTGACCCTTGAGATACTTGAGGGTCTCATGATCGGTATGAATGATAAACTCATGGGGACGAAGGTAATGTTCCCATTCATGCAAAACATGGACTAACGCATATAGCTCTTTGTCATAAATGGGGTAATTGAGTTGCGCTCCGGAAAGTTTCTCACTAAAGTAATCTATGGGGCGCTTCTCTTGCGCTAACGCACCTCCTATGCCATTACCACTAGCATCGCAATGAATTTCAAAAGGTTTGTCGAAGTTAGGTAAGGCAAGCACGGGAGCATGAGTAAGCAAATTCTTAAGCTCATTGAATGCGGTATCTTGGGATGGTCCCCAAACAAAAGGCGCATTCTTCTTGCTCAAAGCATGCAAAGGCGAAGCAATGGTGCTAAAATCCTTCACAAAGCGACGATAGAAACCCGCAAGACCAAGAAAACTATGCACTTGATGCAAGTTGGTTGGTTGTGGCCAAGTCTTAATAGCATTGATCTTGGACTCATCAACATGAACACCCTTAGAAGAAACAACAAAACCCAAGAAAACGAGCTTATCAACACCAAAAAGGCATTTCTCCATTTTAGCATAGAGGCGCTCTTTTCTAAGAGTTTGCAAAACGGTGCGGACATGGGTGACATGCTCTTTGATAGATTTGCTAAACACAAGGATGTCATCAAAGTAGACCACAACAAATATACCAATGTAAGGGCGAAAGACATGATTCATAAGGCGCATAAAAGTGCCCGGTGCTTCCAAAAGACCCATAGGCATGACTAACCACTCATACAAACCAAACTTGGTTTTGAAGGTGGTTTTCCATTCATCACCCTCTTGTATGCGGATTTGATAGTAACCACTCTTAAGATCAATTTTGGAAAATATAGTGGCACCGCTAATCTCATCAAGCATATCATCTAGGCGTGGAATGGGGTACCTATAGCGAACGGTGATAGCATTGATAGGTCTACAATCAGAGCACATGCGAAAGCTACCGTCATGTTTTGGCACAAGAATGACCGGGACGGCACAATGGATCAAACTTTCACGCACATGTCCATGGTCGATAAGATGCTTTACTTGCCTTTGTATTTATTTTGTTTCGTTGGGGTTGACACGGTATGGAGCTTTTTTTGGAAGAGGTTCTCCGGGGATGAGGTCGATTCGGTGCTCAATGCCTCGTAGAGGAGGTAGACCCGGAGGTAGCTCATCGGGGAAAACATCTTGAAATTCCTGCAAAAGAGAAGACAACACTAGAGGAAGAGTTTGAGAAGTGTTAGTTTGTGGTGCATTGTCCTTGCACACGAGAACGTAGTGTAGGACACTAGATGGGTTCTCACACACTTCACTTATCTCACGTTTGGTGGCAAATAGAACTAGGTTCTTGTTTTCGCTCATCGTGGATGCACTCGATTTTGGCTTGTGGCGCTCACTCTCTTTTTGGTGGCTCTCTCTCTCACTATGATCTCCACGATGGCTGGCTTGCTTGTTGGCGATCACTTGACTTGGCGACATTGGACGGAGGACGTACTCCTTGCCCTTCATCTTGAAGATGTAGTGGTTCGTTCGGCCGTTGTGGACGACTCCTCTATTGAATTGCCATGGCCGTCCAAGGAGAAGATGACAAATGGTCATAGGAACGACATCGCACTCCAAGGTGTCTTCGTAGGCGCCAATTTTGAAGGAGACTTGTACTCGATGCTCGACTTGGATGGTTCCGGAGTCACTAAGCCATTGCACTTTGTATGGATGTGGATGCTTTGTCTTGGGAAATTGGAGCTTGGAGCAAAGTTCTTCACTTGCGAGATTATGACAACTCCCTCCATCGATGATGACCTTGACGGATCGTCCATTGATGCCGGCCTTGGTGTGGAATATGTGGCATCGTTGGTCTTCTTCTTGGTGATGTTGGAGAGTCAAGACTTTGGAGACAACAAGTGCAGGGCTTGAGTCTTCATCGCAAAAGACTTGTTCTTCTTCATTGTTCACTTGGCGGTGCATGGCGACTTGCTCAAGGGATTCCATTTCGCCTTCACTCATGGAGTCATAAGTGACATCGTCGTTGAAGACCATGGTTCGCTTGTTGGTGCACTCGTAGGACTTGTGGCCTCAGACTCCACAAGTGAAACACTTGAAAGAACTCATCTTGACGGTCTCATCGGTTGGGGTTGATGATGATGAAGCTCTTGGCTTGAAGTTGCTCGTAGGAGGATGGCTTGTAGGTGACGAAGCTTTCTTGGAAGTCGACTTGTCGATGTTGGAAGTAGAAGGCTTTGTAGTCGGTGTTGGAGTCATTGAAGCTTGGTTGTTGGAGAAGCCGTAGGACTTGGATGAGAACTTGGCATACTTGAAATCATCTTGCACTTGGCGTTCCGCTTTGGTAGCTTGGTGCACTAGCTCGATGAGATTTGAGTATGGTTGGAAGTCGGCGATCTTCTTGATGGGATGATTGAGTCCATTCAAGAAACGTGCAATTGTTTGCTCATCATCTTCCGTGACATTGGCTCTTATCATTGCAATCTCCATCTCCTTGTAATATTCTTCAACGCTCTTTGTTCCTTGCTTGAGTTATTGGAGTTTCTTGAAGAGGTCACGGTTGTAGTAGGTAGGCATGAAGCATGCTCTCATGACATCCTTCATTTGCGCCCAAGTAGTGATGGGTGGTTCACCTCTTGCCTCTCGGCGCTCTATGATTTGTTCCCACCAAATGAGGACATAGTCTTGGAACTCAAGGGATGCCATCGCGATCTTCTTCTCTTCTTCATAATTGTGCAAACGGAAGATCTTGTCAACCTTCAATGCCCTGAAAGATATTTGTAACGCCCCATATGTAACCTGCCATATTTGTATTCCAACTCTTGCCATTTTTCGGCACCAAGTTATGATATTTCCTCATTGTAGGGTTTTTGTCTTCGTGTTGTTTTGTCTTTGTCATGCATCTCATATCATGTCATCATGTGCATCGCATTTGCATATGTGTTCGTCTCATGCATCCGAGCATTTTCCCCGTTGTCCGTTTTGCATTCCGGCGCTCCTATGTCCTCTGGTCTCCCTTTCTACCTCTTTTCGTGTGTGGGTGTTAAACGTTTTCGGATTGGACCGAGACTTGCCAAGCGGCCTTGGTTTACTATCGGTAGACCGCCTGTCAAGTTTCGTGCCATTTGGACTTCGTTTGATACTCCAACGGTTAACCGAGGGACCGTAAAGGCCTCGTGTGTGTTGCAGCCCAACCAAGCTTTTAAATCAAGGCCGATATGACCGATATAAAGGCCGATATATAACTTTTGTGGCTCTACCGATATATACATAACATATCATTTTTAAAATATCATTTTCAAACATATCACCCGATATGGACCGAAATGTCAACCGATATGGCCGATATCTAGCCCGATATGTCCACCAATATAGCATGATACGTAGATAACAATAATTCTTTATTAAATAATAGTGAAATAATATTATGCACTTACAACTTCAGCATATATTATCAAAGTCATGCGCAATGTTTCGTACAAATGCATACATATCGTATTTTTTTAATCATAGGTTAAGAATTTTGTGAATCTTTCCTTAATAGTTTCTTAATCAACGAGTTAATAAACTAGGAACCTAAATGTGTTATGTTGAAGCATTGACATCATACATTTTGTTTTACTTAAAAATACATGTTTTGAACAAGAAGAATGAAAAAAACTAGACATGTTTTCTTCGATATATCTACATATCGTCCGACATATCACCCGACATCCGACATCCGATATGTCAAAGCCAAACCGATACGAACCCGATATCCGATATTTTGAAGCTTGAGCCCAACACCCCGACAAAGTGGCCCAAAATCCACCTAAACCCCCTCCATCACCTAGGTCGTTCGATCACGATCACGTGGCCGAAAACCGTGCTCAATTTGGAGTCTCCTAGCTCCCTCTACCTATAAAAAGGTCCCTCCACCAAAAATCCCAGGTCAATCCACCCCTAACCCTAGCCCCGCTCCTCTCCGTGCGCCGGACGTGTCCGGTCCACGCCGGACACCTCGCCGCCGACGCCCGCGGCGAATCACGTGCTGCCACGTGGCCTGCTCCGCCTCCCGCGCCGCCGGCCCGGCGAGCCC
>NC_041386.1:367592668-367641957 GCF_002162155.2 Triticum dicoccoides | reverse complement strand
GCGTCCCCGCGCTCGCCGGCGCCCGAGCCGCCGCCCCTCGTCGCCTCCCATCGCTGCCCGCACCTCTACCCGCCGTCCGGCCTCTCTCCGGCGACCCCCGTACTACTCCGGCGAGCTCTGACGTCAACTCCAGCGAGATCCGCCGCCGCCTCGGTTCGCGTGCCCGGACGAACCCTAGATCCGAGGGTTGACTTTTTCCCTCACCCCCAGTATTTTTTGGCATTTCCATCGCATCATAACTCATCATCCGTGGCTCCATTTTGTACGTGTAGCATATCAAATTGTTCGTCTCGATGAGTACTTCATTTCATTCCATTGCACGATGATCATTTGAGCTCATCTTGATTCCCTCAATGTTGTTGCAAGAGTGCTAGTTTATATTGGTTTCAGATTCTTATCAGTAATTGGACAATTGTCATTTTTGCCATGATTGTTGTGTGCCTCCTATGAACTTGAGCCTAACATGTGATTTAAAGTATGCCATGTCATCTTTACAGGGGTGTATGCCATGTATTTTTGTGATCTCTATGGTGACTAGCCAAAGCATGCAAAGTAGCTCTCGTAATGTTGCTGATTTCAGGGACAGAAATCTTCTTAGTCTTTGCTCTATTAATATTTTTATGCCATGTATTCATGTTGCTACAGAGTGATCCATGACTCTTTTGAGCATGATCAGTAAGGATGTTTTGTAGATATTGTTGTGCTCTATCCATCCATGTATTTGCTTGTAATTATGGAGCACCCTAGCTTGACTCAATCGAGCTTTACTTTTGCTATAAAATGTTCCTGGCAGAATGTTTACGTGTTAAGCATTTTTGCCGAGGTTGTTGTAGTTGATCCATGCATGCTATGTTGTTGTTCTTGCCATGTTTAGCTTCTATGCCATGTCTACTTGCTTGGTGTATGCTTAGTTTGTCATGCAATGCCTTGTGGTGAGTGCATTGAGCTCGTAAACATGCCTACTTGACATCTGTTTTTGCCATGTTCCAGTTTTTGCCATGCCTTGCTTTTCCATGATATGTTCCTGTAGCATGTTGCTATCTTGCTCTAAACATTGCTTCCTGATGTTAAATTCCTGACATGTTGTTATTTTCACTAAGTCTGTAACCTGATTATCTTTTGCACTTTTGCCATGCTTGTTTGAACCTGCTATTGAGTGAATTAGCCATAGCTCAGTGTTCATCTTTTGTCAAGCATCTTGTCTGGATCCCTGCCATGTATTTTTTTGCTATATTAGAGTGCAGTAACTTGTTGTTATTGATGCATTTAGATGGCCTCGTGCTGTTAATCGCAGACCGGTGCCATATTTGTTTTGCTTGTGATTTGCAAACCGTGCATCCGATTCCGGTGATCTTTATATCGATTTCGACCGAAATCAACTCCTCTTTCCAGTGGCACTCTTGGTTTTCCAAGTTGAGGCCAGGTTCAATCTTTCCTTTCCAAAACATGCATATGCATCGCATATCACATCCCGCATATCATGCCATATTTTGCATCATGTTGCTTGTGCATTGCACGTGGTTGATTGTGTCTCCCTTTGCTTGTGTTCTTGCTTGGGTAGAGCCGGGAGACGAGTACGTGATCGAGGAACCCGTTGAGTACGCTTATGAGGATCAAGCTAACGTCAACTCGGAGAACATTGCAGGCAAGATGACCATACCCTCAAAATCACTTCTATCTTTGCTTGCTAGATGCTCGCTCTATTGCTATGCCTATGCTACGATACCTACCACTTTCTTATCATGCCTCCCATATTGCCATGTCAAACCTCTAACCCACCTTGTCCTAGAAAACTGTTGTTTGGCTATGTTACCGCTTTGCTCAGCCCGCCTTATAGCGTTGCTAGTTGCAGGTGAAGATTGGAGTTTGTTTCTTGTTGGAACATGTTTATTGTTGGGATATCATTATTATATCTTGTCTATTTTAATGCATCCATGTACTTGGTAAAGGGTGGAAGGCTCGGCCTTATGCCTGCTATTTTGTTCCACTCTTGCCGCCCTAGTTTCCGTCATACTGGTGTTATGTTCCTTGATTTTGCGTTCCTTACACGGTTGGGTTATAATGGGAACCCCTTGACAGTTCGCCTTGAATAAAACTCCCCCAGCAATGCCCAACCTTGGTTTAACCATTTGCCACCTAGACTTTTCCCTTGGGTTTTGCAGACTCAAGGGTCATCTTTATTTTAAATCCCCCTGGGCCAGTGCTCCTCTAAGTGTTGGTCCGAAATGGGTAGCCTGCAGGGCCACCTCGGGGCAACTCGAGGGTTGGTTTTACTCGTAGCTTGACCTATCCGGTGTGCCCTGAGAACGAGATACGTGCGACTCCTATTGGGATTTGTCGGCACATCGGGCGGCTTTGCTGGTTTAGTTTTACCATTGTCGAGATGTCTTGTAACCGGGATTCCGAGTCTGATCGGATTGTCTTGGGAGAAGGAATATCCTTCGTTGACCGTGAGAGCTTGTGATGGGCTAAGTTGGGACACCCCTGCAGGGATTTGAACTTTCGAAAGCCGTGCCCGCGGTTATGGACAGATGGGAATTTGTTAATGTCCGGTTGTAGAAAACCTGAAACTTAACTTAATTAAAATGAATCTACTGAGTGTGTGGCCGTGATGGTCTCTTTTCGGCAGAGTCCGGGAAGAGAACACGGTCTCGTGTTATGCTTGAACGTAGGTTGTTCTAGGATCACTTCTTGATCATAGTTTCTCGACCGTGCCTTGCCTTGTCTTCTTTCTCTCATTTGCGTATGTTAGCCACCATATATGCTAGTGCTTGCTGCAGCTCCACATCATACCTTTTACCCTACCTATAAGCTTAAATAGTCTTGATCACGAGGGTGTGAGATTGCTGAGTCCCCGTGACTCACAGATTACTTCAAAACCAGATGCAGGGACCGATGATACCGCTCCAGGAGATTCGACTGAGCTCAAGTGGGAGTTCGGTGAGGACTCAAGACGATACTACGTTTCCTTTCCTGACGACCAGTAGTGGTGCCGAGTTGGGGCGATCGAGGACTTTGTTGCATTTTGGGGTTGTCTTTATTTTGGTTCCGTAGTCGGACCTTGATTGTATCTAGATGAATGTAATGATATTTATGCTATTGTGTGACGTGGCGAGTGTAAGCCAACTATGTATCTCTTTTCCTTATTCATTACATGGGTTGTGTGAAGATTACCCCACTTGGGACATTGCTTACAATGCGGTTATGCCTCTAAGTCGTGCTTCAACACGTGGGAGATATAGCCGCATCGTGGGTGTTACAAGTTGGTAATCAGAGCCTTCCTCGACTTAGGAGCCCCCCTGCTTGATCGAATCGCTGGTGTTGTTGAGTCTAGAAAAAATGTTTTGAGTCATTTAGGATTATATATATATCCGAGAGTAGGATTCTTTTTACTCCTCAGTTCCTTCGTCGCTCTGGTGAGGCTTCCTGACGTAGAGTTTTGACTCTTCTCTTCTCAAATTTCACTAATTTTTTTAGGATCACGCGGGTATCTTGGAATCGTTCCGATGGTTTTGTGACGAGAACATTGTTCTTGGTGCCTCCTGACATTTAGGGGTTGTGGCAGTGTCCCGGGGAGTTGAGCTCCGAGGTGTTGTCGTCACAATTTTATCGTTGGAATTCTGGAATACCTGAGTTTCGCCGACATCGAAAATCTCTTTTATGCAGTTGTTGGTGAGATAACCTCGATGCCACCCAGTACTAGGGCAGGAGTTCGGGAGTATCGCCATAACTCGTATAATGGATGCTTTTCGAAGGTTGAGGTAAATGATTTCCGAAGGTTTCTTGGTTATGTGTTGAAGGATGGATACAGCTGGATGTAGGATTTGCTAGCTTTGGGTGAGATATTATGCTTCCCCTGTATCCCCAACACCTGATTGCATAACCGGGAAATTTTTGGGAGTTTCATAGGTGGCAAGTCATGTAGCTCTAGTATTTCTTCCGCGGATATTTGGTTTGTGATTGGTTAATCCTCACCAAGTATTTGTTCATATCCATACCTTGTTGTTTTATTCTACTACCTCTATCTAAGTGGCTTCTCAATTTATGGAAGTGTGACCATTTCAATTGGAATTCATTCGTTCATTTTGTTCGGATGTTAAGACTATATCTTGCAATTTCGATCCATTTGATTCAGCTTGAATCTATGTCTGTCAAGATGCTAACGGATGTCACCCTCTTCAGGATGGCTCCTCCAACGTGTCAGAATCCTGAACCACCGCCACCACCTCCACCTCCGGAGGCATGGCAAGCTGTGATGGCCGCTACCAATGCCAACACGCAGCTGATCATGCAACTCTTGCAAGAGCGCAACCAAGGGAACCAAGGCCATGGCAACAATCAGAATCAGTTTGCTACACTCAACCAGTTCCTCACAAACCAGCCAAAGACCTTCAGTAACTGTGTCGAGGCAACAGACGCTGATGATTGGCTCATGGATATCTGCAAGCATTTCGAGTGCAGCAACGTCAGGCCTGAGGACTTTGTCAAGTTTGCCTCGTTCCAACTCAAAGACCAAGCTGCAGAGTGGTATCAGCAATACAAAGATTCCAGAGGAGGTCATGTGATTACCTGGGATGAATTCCGTCAAGACTTCAAAGCTCACCACATTCCTCAGAGTGTTGTTGAGAGCAAGCGCGAGGAGTTCCGCAACCTGAAGCAAGGCAGCTTGTCTGTTTACCAGTATAACATCATGTTCCAGAAGCTCGCTCGTTTCGCTAAGCAAGACGTCCCTGACGAGAAGAGCATGAACTATCAGTTCAGAGGTGGCCTCAGAGAAGATCTCCAATTAGCTCTTGTGCTTTTCAAGCCGCAGAAGTACGATGAGTTTTACAACATGGCACTGAAACAAGAGATTGCTAAGCGCAAGTGCGATGCTTCCAAGAAACAAGTCGGGGATGCAACTCCTTCTTCCTCAACTCAGGTGGCAACTAAGCAGCAAAAGTATTGGTTGCCTCCTCCTCCTCCATTCCGTCAGCCTTATCAGCAGAAGAGCAAAGGTGGAAATGGATCTTCCCACCCACCCAACCCAGGCTTTCAGAACAAGACTTCGTCTCATGCTCCAAGATCAAGTGCTCCGTATCACCGTCCACTTTCAGAGGTCACGTGTAACAAGTGTCAGTAGAAGGGTCACTATGCCAACAAATGCTTCAATCAGAGGCGTCTTCCTCCTCCTCCTCCTGTGAGATCTGCTAGCACCGCAGTGGTCAAGCATAATCCCAAGCATGCCAAGGTCAACTTGTTGAATGCAGCTCGGGCAGAGGACTCATCAGATGTGATCATGGGTAACCTTCCTATTAACGATATTCCTGCAAAAGTTCTTTTTGACACTGGTGCATCACATTGTTTCATGTCAAAACCATTTTTTTGCCAAGAATGAATTTGCTTCTTCTCATTTGGGTAAATCAATGGATATCTTTTCTCAGGATAAATGTTTGAGTGCCAGTTTGGTGGTTCCAGATGTTACTATCACGTTGGGCGACTATAAGTTTCTTTCTTCTCCAATAGTCCTTGGTAACTCGGATATTGATCTTATTCTCGGAATGGATTGGCTTTCTAAGCACAAGGCTCAGCTTGATTGTGCTGCCAGGCAGATTCAATTGACACATTCGTCTGAGGATGTAATCGTTTTTGCCTCTCGTGATGATACCATCCGACTATTTTCTCTTAATGAGAAGGGCGAGCTGGATGCCATATCTTAGATTCCAGTCATTTGCGAATATCAAGACGTCTTTCCAGAAGAGCTTCCAGGAATGCCTCCGCACCGGCCAGTTGAATTCGTCATCGATCTTGAGCCTGGCACGGAACCTGTTGCAAACATCCTTACAAGCTTAGACCTGAAGAGTTGAAGGAGCTAAAGAAACAACTCGATATTCAAGAGCGTATGGGTCTCATCTGACCAAGTTCTTCTCCATGGGGTTGTGGTGTTCTTTTCGTCAAGAAGAAGGATGGAACAGACCGACTTTGTGTCGACTACCGTCCATTGAACAAGAAGACCATAAAGAACAAGTACCCACTTCCCAACATCAATGAGCTTTATGAACAACTCAAAGTTGCTCAAGTTTTCTCCAAGCTTGATCTCCATATGGGCTATCATCAAATTCACATTCGTGAAGAAGATATCCCCAAGACAGCATTCAGAACAAGCTATGGTTCATATGAATACAGTGTCATGTCTTTTGGCCTTGTCAATGCACCTCCAACTTTCTCTCGCATGATGAACTTCATCTTCAACGCCTACACAAATGACTTCGTCTTGGTCTACCTCGATGACATTCTGGTCTTTTCCAAGAACAAGGAGGATCATGCCAAACACTTGGGATTGGTTCTGGATAAACTCAGAGAACATCAGTTCTATGCGAAGTTTTCAAAGTGCGAGTTTTGGCTCGATGAGGTTCTCTACCTTCGGCATATCATCTCCGCCAAGGGCATAGCTATTAATCCTGAGAAGGTCTCTGCAATTGTGAATTGGGAACCACCTCAGAACGTGAAGCAACTCCGCAGCTTCCTTGGTCGCGCAAGCTATTGTCGAAGGTTCGTTGAGAACTTCTCAAAGATCGCGAAGCCTCTTTCCAACCTCCTCCAGAAGCATGTGAAGTATGTCTGGTCGCCTGAATGTGACATCGCTTTCAACACCCTGAAATAGAAGTTAGTCACTGCTCCAGTTCTGACTCCTCCTGATGAATCCAAACCGTTTGAGGTCTTCTGTGATGCTCCCCTTCAAGGTCTTGGTGCAGTGTTGATGCAAGAGAAGAAAGTTGTGGCCTATACATCTCGCCAGTTGAAGCCCAACGAAAAGAACTACCCCACTCATGACCTCGAGTTGGCGGCAGTTGTCCAAGCTCTTTTAACATGGAGACATCTCTTGTTGGGAAGAAAAGTGGACATCTTCAGTGATCATAAGAGTCTCAAGTACATCTTCACTCAGGCAAACCTCAACCTCAGGCAGACTCGTTGGGTCGAAATGATTCAAGACTATAATCTGAGTATTGAATATACTCCAGGCAAGGCCAATGTAATTGCTGACGCATTGAGCAGGAAGGCTTACTGCAACAGTTTGATTATCAAACCCTACCAACCAGAGCTTTGTGAAGCTTTCCGCAATTTCAATCTCCAATTTGTTCCTCAAGGATTCCTTGCAAACCTCCAAGTGTCTCCTACTTTGGAAGATCAGATTCGCGAGGCTCAACTTCTTGATGCTATGGTGAAGAAGGTGAAGATTGGGATTGCCAAGAGTCAACCCAAGTACAAGTGCTATCGCCTTGATGACAAGGATACTCTATTCTTCGAGGATTGCATTGTTGTTCCTAAAGGTGACCTTCGTAAAGTCATTATGAATGTGGCTCACAATTCTCTCCTCTCTATTCACCCTAGAAGTATAAAGATGTACCAGGACCTCAAGCAGTCGTATTGGTGGACTCGAATGAAGCGCGAGATTGCTCAGTTCGTGAATGAATGTGATGTCTGCAGAAGAGTGAAAGTAGAACACCAATGACCAGATGGTCTCCTCCAACCTCTTGCCATTCCAGAATGGAAGTTTGACCATATTGAGATGGACTTCGTGACTGGATTTCCAAAGTCCAAGCGTGGCAATGATGCTATCTTCGTTGTCATCGACAAACTCACTAAAGTGGCTCATTTTCTTCCTATCAAAGAATCTATCACAGCAGCTCAGTTGGCAGAGCTATATACCTCCAGGATTGTCTCTCTGCATGACATTCCGTAGTTGATATCTTCAGATCGTGGCATCATCTTCACCTCCAAGTTCTGGGATTCTTTTCAGAAGGCCATGGGCACCAACATTCGCTTCAACACAACTTTTCATCCTCAAACCAGTGGCCCAGTCGAGCGAGTCAATCAAATTCTTGAAGATATGCTAAGGGAATGTGTCATTTCTTTTGGTATGAAGTGGGAATATTGTCTTCCATATGCCGAGTTCTCCTACAACAACAACTTCCAAGCGAGTTCGGGCAAGGCCCCATTCGAGATTCTCTATGGCAGGAAGTGCCGTACTCCTCTTAACTGGTCAGAGACTGGTGAATGCCAACTTCTTGGCAATGACTTGATCACAGAGGCTGAAGAAATGTGCAAAGTCATTCATGAAAATCTCAAAGCCGCACAATCGCGCCAGAAGAGTTACTATGATAGCAAGCATCATGACTTGGCTTTCGAGATCGGAGACCATGTCTACCTCCTCGTCTCTCCAATGAAAGGTACTCGTCGCTTCGGTATCAAAGGGAAGCTTGCCCCTAGATATGTGGGTCCTTTTAAGATCATTGGCAAAAGAGGCGATCTTGCCTATCAACTTGAGCTTCCATCCAACTTTGCAAACATGCACGACGTGTTTCACATGTCTCAACTCCGCAAGTGTTTCAAGACTCCTGACCGCACCATCAACTTTGAAGAGATTGATATCCAAGAAGACCTATCTTATCATGAGCACCCCGTTGCTATTCTTGAAGAAACTGAGCGCAAGACTCACAACAAGTCTATCAAATTCCTGAAAGTCAAGTGGTCACATCATTCCGACTGTGAAGCCACCTGGGAATGTGAGGATCACCTCCGTTCTAAGTACCCGGAGTTTTTCCAGTCCTAGATCTTGGGACGAGATCCTTTCATAGTGGTGGAGTGTTCTAACGCCCCATATGTAACCTGCCATATTTGTATTCCAACTCTTGCCATTTTTCAGCACTAAGTTATGATATTTACTCGTTGTCGGGTTTTTGTCTTCGTGTTGTTTTGTCTTTGTCATGCATCTCATATCATGTCATCATGTGCATCGCATTTGCATACGTGTTCGTCTCATGCATCCGAGCATTTTCCCCGTTGTCCGTTTTGCATTTCGGCGCTCCTATGTCCTCCGGTGTCCCTTTCTACCTCTTTTCATTTGTGGGTGTTAAACATTTTCGGATTGGACCGAGACTTGCCAAGCGGCCTTGGTTTACTACCGGTAGACCACATGTCAAGTTTAGTGCCATTTGGACTTTGTTTGATACTCCAACGGTTAACCGAGGGACCGTAAAGGCCTCGTGTGTGTTGCAGCCCAACACCCCGCCAAAGTGGCCCAAAACCGACCTAAACCCCCTCCATCACCTAGGTCGATCGATCACGATCGCGTGGCCGAAAACCATGCTCAATTTGGAGTCTCCTAGCTCCCTCTACCTATAAAAAGGTCCCTCCACCAAAAATCCCGGGTCAATCCACCCCTAACCCTAGCCCCGCTCCTCTCAGCGCACCGGACATGTCCGATCCGCGCCGGACACCTCGCCGCCGACGCCCACGGCGAATCATGCGCCACCACGTGGCCTGCTCCGCCTCCCGCGCCGCCGGCATGGCGAGCCCGAACCAGGCCCCCCGAGGCCCATCCAGCCAGCCGCCGCCCCTCGGCCTCCCCTCGCCCGCGCGCCGCCCTCCTCGCGCCAGATCGCCGCCAACTGCGCCGACCGCCGTGCTCCTCGCCGGCCGGAGCCGAGCTCCGCCACGGCCCGTGTCCCCGCGCTCGCCGGTGCCCGAGCCGCCGCCTCCCATCGCCTCCCATCGCCTCCGACACCTCCGCTCGCCGTCCGGCCTCTCTCCGGCGACCCCCGTACTACTACGGCGAGCTTCGGCGTCAACTCCGGCGAGATCCTACATGTGATTTGAAGTATGCCATGTCATCTTTACAGGGGTGTATGCCATGTATTTTTGTGATCTCCGTGGTGACTAGCCGAAGCATGCAAAGTAGCTCTTGTAATGTTGCGATTTCAGGGACTTAGAAATCTTCTAAGTCTTTGCCCTGTTAATATTTTTATGCCATGTATTCATGTTGCTACAGAGTGATCCATGACTCTTTTGAGCATGATCAATAAGGATGTTTTGTAGATATTGTTGTGCTCTATTGATCCATGTCTTTGCTTGTAATTATGGAGCATCCTAGCTTGACTCAATCAAGCTCTACTTTTGCTATAAAATGTTCCTAGCTGAATGTTTACGTGTTAAGCATTTTTGCCGAGGTTGTTGTAGTTGATCCATGCATGCTATGTTGTTGTTCTTGCCATGTTTAGCTTCTATGCCATGTCTACTTGCTGGGTGTATGCTTAGTTTGTCATGCAATGCCTTGCGGTGAGTGCATCGAGCTCGTAAACATGCCTACTTGATATCTGTTTTTGTCATGTTCCAGTTTTCTACTAAGTCTGAATCTGTTAACGATAATTTCTATGTTCACATGGTTGCCATTGTATTTTCTGATCCCTTTTGGCTTCTCGTCAGTAAGGGACTTTTGTTGTATGCTTTGAGTAGCTTCATGCCATGCTTTGCTTTGCCATGATATGTTCCTGTAGCATGTTGCTATCTTGCTCTAAACATTGCTTCCTGATGTTAAATTCCTGACATGTTGTTATTTTCACTAAGTCTGTAACCCGATTATCTTTTGCACTTTTGCCATGCTTGTTTGAACCTGCTATTGAGTGAATTAGCCGTAGCTCAGTGTTCATCTTTTGTCAAGCATCTTGACTGGATCCCTGCCATGTATTTTGTTGCTATACTAGAGTGCTGTAACTTGTTGTTATTGATGCATTTAGATGGCCTCGTGCTATTAATCGTAGACCGGTGCCATATTTGTTTTGCTTGTCATTTGCAAACCGTGCATCCGATTCCGGTGATCTTTATATCGATTTCGACCGAAATCAACTCCTCTTTACAGTGGCACTCTTGGTTTTCCAAGGTGAGGCCAGGTTCAATCTTTCCTTTCTGAAACATGCATATGCATCGCATATCACATCCCGCATATCATGCCATGTTTTGCATCATATTGCTTGTGCATTGTACATGGTTGATTGTGTCTCCCTTTGCTTGTGTTCTTGCTTGGGTAGAGCTAGGAAACGAGTACGTGATCGAGGAACTCGTTGAGTACGCTTACGAGGATCAAGCTAACGTCAACTTGGAGAACTTTGCAGGCAAGATGACCATACCCTCGAAATCACTTCTATCTTTGCTTGCTAGATGCTCGCTCTATTTCTATGCCTATGCTACGATACCTACCACTTGCTTATCATGCCTCCCATATTGCCATGTCAAACCTCTAACCCACCTTGTCCTAAAAAACCGTTGTTTGGCTATGTTACCGCTTTGCTCAGCCCGTCTTATAGCGTTGCTAGTTGCAGGTGAAGATTGGAGTTTGTTTCTTGTTGGAACATGTTTATTGTTGGGATATCATTATTATATCTTGTCTATTTTAATGCACCTATATACTTGGTAAAGGGTGGTAGGCTCGGCCTTATGCCTGGTGTTTTGTTCCACTCTTGCCGCCCTAGTTTCCGTCATACCGGTGTTATGTTCCTTGATTTTGCGTTCCTTACACGGTTGGGTTATAATGGGAACCCCTTGACAGTTCGCCTTGAATAAAACTCCTCCAGCAATGCCCAACCTTGGTTTTACCATTTGCCACCTAGCCTTTTCCCTTGGGTTTCGCGGACCCAAGGGTCATCTTTATTTTAAACCCCCCTGGGCCAGTGCTCCTCTAAGTGTTGGTCCGAAATGGGCAGCCTGCGGGGTGACCTCGGGGCAACTCGAGGGTTGGTTTTACTCGTAGCTTGACCTATGCGGTGTGCCATGAGAACGAGATACGTGCTACTCCTATCGGGATTTGTCGGCACATCAGTCAGCTTTGCTGGTTTAGTTTTACCATTGTCGAGATGTCTTGTAACCGGGATTCCGAGTCTGATCGGATTGTCTTGGGAGAAGGAATATCCTTTGTTGACCGTGAGAGCTTGTGATGGGCTAAGTTGGGACACCCCTGCAGGGATTTGAACTTTCGAAAGCCGTGCCCGCGGTTATGGGCAGATGGGAATTTGTTAATGTCCGGTTGTAGAAAACCTGAAACTTAACTTAATTAAAATGAATCTACTGAGTGTGTGGCCGTGATGGTCTCTTTTTGGCAGAGTCCGGGAAGAGAACACGGTCTCGTGTTATGCTTGAACGTAGGTTGTTCTAGGATCACTTCTTGATCATAGTTTCTCGACCGTGCCTTGCCTTCTCTTCTCTCTCTCATTTGCGTATGTTAGCCACCATATATGCTAGTGCTTGCTGCAGCTCCACATCATACCTTTTAACCTACCTATAAGCTTAAATAGTCTTGATCGCGAGGGTGTGAGATTGATGAGTCCCCGTGACTCACATATTACTTCAAAACTAGATGCAGGGACCGATGATACCGCTCCAGGAGATTCGACTGAGCTCAAGTGGGAGTTCGATGAGGACTCAGGACGATACTACGTTTCCTTTCCAGACAATCAGTAGTGCTGCCCAGTTGGGGCGATTGGGGACTTTGTTGCATTTTGGGTTGTCTTTATTTTGGTTTCGTAGTCGGACCTTGATTGTATGTGGATGAATGTAATAATATTTATGCTATTGTGTGACGTGGCGAGTGTAAGCCAACTATGTATCTCTTTTCCTTATTCATTACATGGGTTGTGTGAAGATTACCCCACTTGCAACATTGCTTACAAAGCGGTTATGCCTCTAAGTCGTGCTTTGACACGTGGGAGATATAGCCGCATCATGGGTGTTATAGTATTCTTCGGGATCGTTGCTTCCGTTGAACTTGGGTATGGTGAACTTGAGTTTTCCATAACGTTGCTCTTCATTGTGTTGGGGTCGGGGGTGATGACGCCCATGTTGTTGATGATTGTGCAACTCGTGGTGCTCTTGGCGTGGAGGGTTGTTATCCTCATGTTGTTCTTTTCGTGGAGGATCTGCATTGTCTTCATACTCTGGATTGACTTGTTGTTCTTGACGAGCTTGTGGAGGGGCTTGTCGAGCTCGAGGAGGGACTTGACGATGCACGCGAGTTTGAAATCTTCGTTCTTGAATTTCTTCGCGAAGTGCTTCCTCTTGTTCACGGGCTTGTTTGCTTCGGTCGGCGATGGCTCGACTCGAATCGCGTAGAGCTTGTTGCGCTACAAGTGCTTGAGCGTCACAGAGTTGTTGTTCTTGACGTTGTGCTTTGGCATCTTGAGCATTTTGGTGTAGACGTGCTCACTCTTCCTCTTCATGTTGGCGTTGTCGTTGCTGTTCTCGAGCTAGCGCAAAAGCCTCTTGAGTTTGACGTTGTCGGCGCTCTTGAGAGTTGGTGTCGTGTAGCAGATTGAGGCTGGCTTGATGATCGGTGCGCGCGGCCCGGCGAAGAGTGTTTGATGTCGGTGTACTTGAGCCGGAGAGGGTGAAGTCGGAGTGGCGGCTTGAACGGCTCCTTGTTGAAGTGGAAGACGAGCGGTTGAGCAACAAAGCACGAATTTCGTCCATCCTTGTGTCATTCTCTTGCTTGTGATCGTCGAGCTTGTGGTAGAAGTAGTCCCTTGTACGTTGCTCGGAAAGTCGCAAGTCGGCGGCGAGGTTGTCGATGCGTTCACTCATAGCTTATTGCTCCTGATGCAAAGCATGTTGTGCACCAAAGAGGTGACTCTTGGTGACGAAGGAGTTCATGTCGTCGTCTTGCACCATGAAGAGTGGGTTGGTAGAAGTACTTGGCCTATCCATCATTCCAAGACAAATGTGAGTGGTAGAAAGAGAAGAGCGAGTACCAAATGTACCTTGACCGAAGTTGAAAGTGGATCGAGGATCACTCCAATGTAGGACAAGGAAATAGCACAATTGGTACTAGCTCTTGTCGGTTTCTCACACCTACACAAGTAAAAGCTTTTGGTGGAGCTTGGTTAGGATGGTGGCGCAAAAATTTGATGCAATTGTAAGTGAGCTTCAATAATGTTGGAAAAGATTCGCAAGATGTAATGTAACAAGTGGACCAAGCATATAAGGTGCACGGAAACACACATGCAAAAAGATAAGTGGGGTTGTGCAACCAAGGGTGAGCCAAAATGTGGAATCCACAAAAATGCTCTTGTTGCACAACACTAGAGAGACGCTAGCATGATTGCACAATAGGCGGATACAAGAGCTTTTGCACAACCTACTTAGCAAAAATGCAACGACTTCTATCCCAAGTATGCTCTATGCAAGGTGTTGCTATGATATGATCCAAGATGATCGAGTATGGCAATCTTAATGTTGTATGATGCTATGGTTCTTGCTTAAAAGCCCTTTTCTTATCTTTCCTCTTTGCTTAAAAGCTTGTTTGGCTCTTTGATGTTTGAGCTCTTTTCTCATGCAATGCTTGACGAACCAAGATAGCAAGTGAGTATGCGATGACAACTTTGTGACACAAGAGATGATACCAATATAGGCAACAATGATGTATGTATGTTATGGGAAGTATGATCACTAATGTGCACAAGTCTCATTGCCGGCAATACTCAATGGCTAGTCTCGATGGGTAAGCAAGGCAAAGGAGTAAGGCTATGATGTCTATCAAAGTAATGGCAAGAATGATGTATCACAATACCAAGATGAATTTATCGTTCTTGCTTCGGTAAGGTGTCAAAGTGGTGGCACGAATACCAAGTTGTAGTCAAGGTTGTTGTTGTGGATGACGCGTTCGTGTCGAAGATGAGCGGTGGTGATGTCGAAGTCGAACCGTACCTAAATAGCCGAAACACAAAAGGATACGGTACCGCAACTCAAATTCTCAAACCTTGAAGTGGCAACATGTGTCGCAGTGCGAAACGGGCACAATGGTGGTGGTATGCGGAAGTGGTGATGGTGTGTAAGTGGGGGAGGCAAAGATGCCAAACGGTTTCGACTGAAACTGGGTGGGGCGGTAGTACCGCTTGTGAAGGCGGTAGTACCGGTTGGTACTTTAGCGGTAGTTCCGCTTGTGTGGGCGGTAGTACCGCTGTGGTTGGGAAGATCGCAAGATCTGGATCGAGGATGGGTTTTTGGGGCGGAAAAGGATGATTTCATTGTCAAAATTCGAGCAATTTCATGGATGGAAGGTGGAGAGAAGTGGGAAGATGCTAGATCCACTTGAAATCAAGCAAATCCATGGATCAGATCCAACAAAACATCAACACACCAACAAATCACAAAAAAATTTGGGGCTATTTTTGGTGGGGAATTTTTGAATTAGGACGAAAACAACAAAATAAGGCTAGAAACACAACGGGGAGGCTCCGAAATCATGATCAACCTGGCTCATGATACCAAGATGATTTAGGGTAGAACCCTAATCGGCCGATCTTTCATGAAAGGAGCGTATCCCGCGAAGAACACGAGGAACACAAAGAGGGGGAACGAGGGAAATCACAAGGGAAAACACGAGAGGAACACTCAAACTAACAAGAACAAGTCACACATGGGCTAGATCCTCGAGTACATAAAGTAAGATCCATGATCCACGATCAAATAGGGATGATACAAAAGGGTAATCGGTTCTTCTCCGTGAGGAGGTTTTGATGTTCTTCCCTAAAGAGGGGTCTTGAATCTGCTTGGGGGATCTTCTCCGGTGGAGGCTCGAATCTCCGAGGAGAAGGTAACCAAGTGGATGAGCAAAGCTCTCACACAAAATATGAGCTAATCCTTTGCTAACCCTAGTATGGAGATAAGGTCAAGTAGATATAGTCCAAGGGGGGTAAGTTGGGGGATACATGGGGTGAAACCCTTGTCGCTGCGTGTAGGCAGGGCGGTTGTACCGGTCATGGGGGCGGTTGTACCGCTGGGAGCTCAGGTACTGGTTCCTGGAGGCGTTCCCGGATGCGCTCACCGGTTGTACCGGTGCGTGGGGCGGTTGTACCAGTCTGGTGGCTGTTGCAGGGATAAACCGGTGCTGTACCAGCCTTGCACCGCTTGATGTCAGGAGCTTGACCGGTAGTTGACCGGTGGTCGACCGGTTGTACCGCCCAGGCGGAAGTTGGGCGGTGCATTGGCGGTTGTTCCGGGACTTCTGAGCTGGGATGATGTTCTTCATGCTCTTGATGTCCTTCCTGCATCATGACTTCTCCTTGGTTGCTTACATGGTACCTAAGCACACAAAGCATCTCCGTTTGAGGTAGTAGCCATGTCTCAAGTGGGTAAAAGGGAAGTTCAACAAGGAGAGAGTTAACCTCGTTCTCAATGGCTCTCGCACGGGCTCTTGTCATTGGTCCAAGTGGTGTCATGGGAGATGTAGCTAGGTCCATGGGGATGACCTTGGGATGCTCCGCATCAATGTGGCTTTTGGTAAGGAGGAGGGGGCAGGGAGGTAGATATTTCTGCGGAAGCCGAAAATTTAGAATCACTTCAGCCAAAAAAATGGCACGCAAAGTGTCATCAGACACGGCCCCTTATTCAGAACTGTGTACGATATGTGGACATCACAAACGATTCAGATAGCTTCACCCGTGTGTGATGAGTCTGAACGTCAAAAGTTTTGGTTCGAATTTCCATGGTTACAGTGGTCATCCACGTCATTGCATAATTTGGGTACACAAAGGAGACTACAACACACCTACACTTCTTAATCGAGCAAGTTCAGCAATTAACAGAGCTAGCTGACCTAAACATTACTTTAACAAATTAAAAACTGAAGCTCTTAATTAAACAAAACAAAGAGTACTACTACGACTGGTGCTCGTCAATATAAAAGCATGATGCAATAAATATTGTGACATAATGTGTATTGTGACATAAGAGAGAATAGGCATACGTATTGTGACATAATGTGTAATAACAACCCATAATGCAATAAATATCGATATAAAAGCATGATGCAAAATGGACGTATCAACTCCCCCAAGCTTAGACCTCGCTTGTCCTCAAGCGAAAGCCGACATCGAAAAATATGTCCACATGTTTAGAGATAGAGGTGTCGATAAAATAAAGTACGTACATAAGGGCATCATGACCATTCTTAGAACAACAACATATATATATATATATATATATATATATATATATATATATATATATTGTCATATGATCCCTTATGCTAAAGTAACAATTCATTCACAGTTTCAAGTATGAATCATAAACTTCATTGAAAACTAACAAACTATAATCTCAGTCATTGAAGCAATTGCAATTTATCATAACATCGGAAAGATTCAATATAAGATCTTTTCAACAAGTCCACATACTCAACTATCATTTAGTCTTTCACAATTGCTAACACTCACGCAATATTTATGGGTATGAAGTTTTAGCCTGACACAGAGAAAGATAGGGGCTTATAGTTTTTCCTCCCAACTTTTTACCTCAAGGGTAATGTCAACATAGTTCATGAAAACTCACATCCAATTAGCTATATATATTAGGATCTTTCCAACACATTGTGCTTGCCAAAGGATAAAATGTAAAAAGGAAAGGTGAAGATCACCATGACTCTTGTATGAAGTGCAAGACAAAAATAAAAGATAGGCCCTTCGCAGAGGGAAGTAGAGTTGTCATGTGCTTTTATAGTTGGATGCACGAAATCTTAATGCAAAAGAACATCACTTTATATTGCCACTTGTGATATGGACCTTTATTATGCAGTCCGTCGCTTTTATTTCTTCCACATCACAAGATCATATAAAGCTTATTTTCTCCACACTAATAAATCATACATATTTAGAGAGCAATTTTTATTGCTTGCAACAATGACAACTTACTTGAAGGATCTTACTTGATCCATAGGTAGATATGGTGGACTCTCATGACAAAACTGGGTTTAAGGATATTTGGAAGCACAAGTAGTATCTCTACTTGGTGCAAAGAATTTGTCTAGCATGAGAGGGAAAGGCAAGCTCAACATGTTGGATGATCCATGACAATATAATTTATTTCAGATGTAGGAAAGCATAACACATTACGTTGTCTTCCTTGTCTAACGTTAACTCTTTAGCATGTCATATTTTAATGAGTGCTCACAATCATAAAAGATGTCCAAGATAGTATATTTATATGTGAAAACCTCTCTTTCTTTATTACTTCCTATTAATTGCAACGATGACCAAAACTATGCTTGTCAACTCTCAACAATTTTTATTCATCATACTCTTTATATGTGAAGTCATTACTCTCCATAAGATCCATATGATCTCTTTATTTCTTTTTTATCTTTTCTTTTATTCCCTCAAGATCATAGCAAGATAACTAAGCCATTGACTCAACACTAATCTTTATTATATATAGCTCATGGACTCGATTACATAGAAGGATCATAAATCAAAACTCAAAACTAGATCATACTAAATTTTTTATTCTACTAGATGAAGATATTACCAAAAGAATCGAACTAAGAAAAATAGTAAAGATAAAGGTGTGATGGTGATACGATACCGGGGCACTCCCCCAAGCTTGGTAGTTGCCAAGGGGAGTGCCCATACCTGATACTTAGTTCTTCTTTGTTGGTGAAGAAGGTGTTGGTGATGATGGATAGTCGCACATCGAGCGTAGGAGATCCTCCAATTTGCGGATAATGTCATTGAGTGCGATGATATGCTCCTTCAACAAACTATTTTCACTTGTGACATACTTGTTTTGAATGCGAGCTAACTCAATCATCTTGAAAGCTTCATTCTCCGTTGGGGTAAAGAGATTGTGGTGAGGTTGAAGGATGTCTTCTTCCACTACTGCCGGAACTTGATCCCCATGGCCTTCTTGATCCCATCATCCTTGTTGATCTCCCCGGGCTCTTCTCTCTTCAGCTCTATCTTCATTAGCCAAGCATCATTGCCCTCATTGTTGGAGGAGGAGGGAGACGACATGATGCCTGGCCTCGACAACCCTGGCAGAAAACATCTCGAAACAAAAGTAGGAGATATTTGCATGATACGGTGGTCAAAACCTTCGGGAGATTATATAATGAATTTTTACTGACCAGAAGAAGTATCGTGCAAGAAAACGGAATCCGAGAGCACACGAGGTGCCCACGAGGCAGGGGGCGCCCCCTGGGGGGTAGGGCGTGCCCTCCACCCTCGTGGACGCCTCGTGTCCTTCCCGAACTGCTTCTTATTTTCCTATTTTCTTAAATAAGCCAAAACGGAGAAAAATTACCATTAGAACTGTTTTGGAGTCGGTTTACTTACCGTACCACATACCTATTCATTTTTGGAGTCTGAAACGTTCTAGAAAGTGTCCCTTATGTATTCCTCCGGGGTTATGGTTTCAATAACATTGGTTTCAACATTTATGGGAGTACCTGAGATATAATGTTTGATTCTTTGACCGTTCACCACCTTCGGGTTTGTGCCTTCGAAGTTGTTGATTTTTATGGCACCGAAACGATAGACCTCCTCGATAACGTAAGGACCTTCCCATTTAGAGAGGAGTTTGCTTGCAAAAAATCTTAAACGAGAGTTGTATAGCAAAACATAATCACCTACATTAAACTCACATTTTTGTATCCTTTTGTCATGCCATCTTTTAACTTTTTCTTTAAACAGTTTGGCATTCTCATAGGCCTGGGTTCTCCATTCATCAAGTGAGCTAATGTCAAAAAGCCTCTTCTCACCGGCAAGTTTGAAATCATAGTTGAGCTCTTTAATGGCCCAATATGCCTTATGTTCTAGTTCAAGAGGTAAGTGACATGCTTTTCCATAAACCATTTTATATGGAGACATACCCATAGGATTTTTATATGCAGTACTATATGCCCATAATGCATCATCAAGTTTCTTGGACCAATTCTTTCTAGATCTATTAACAGTCTTTTGCAAAATTAATTTAAGCTCTCTATTTCTCAATTCTACTTGAACACTAGACTGTGGATGATATGGGGATGCAATTCTATGATTAACATCATACTTAGCAAGCATTTTACATAAAGCACCATGAATAAAATGTGAACCACCATCAGTCATTAAATATATAGGGACTCCAAACCTCGGAAAAATAACTTTTTAAGCATCTTAATAGAGGTGTTATGATCAGCACTACTAGTTGGAATAGCTTGTACCCACTTAGTAACGTAATCAACAGCAACAAAAATATGTGTATACCCATTAGAGGAAGGAAATGGTCCCATATAATCAAAGCCCCAAACATCAAATGGTTCAATAACAAGTGAATAATTCATAGGCATTTCTTGACGTCTACTAATGTTACCAATTCTTTGACATTCATCACAAGACAAGGCAAACTTACGAGCATCTTTGAAGAGAGTAGGCCAATAAAAACCGGATTGCAATACCTTATGTGCAGTTCTCTCTCCTGCATGGTGTCCTCCGTAAGCCTCAGAGTGACACTTGCGTAGGATCTGTTCCGGTTCATGCTCAGGTACACAACATCTAATGACACCATCTACTCCTTCTTTATAAAGGTGTGGGTCATCCCAAAAGTAATGTCTTAAATCATAGAAGAACTTTTTCTTTTGCTGGTATGTGAAACTAGGTGGTATAAATTTAGCACCAATATAATTAGCATAATCAGCATACAATGGAGCAGTACGAGAAGCATTTATGACATCTAGTTGTTCATCAGGAAAGCTATCATCAATAGGTAGTGGGTCATCAAGAACATTCTCTAACCGAGACAAGTTGTCTGCAACGGGGTTCTCAGCTCCCTTTCTATCAATAATATGCAAATCAAATTCTTGAAGCAAGAGAACCCATCAAATAAGTCTAGGTTTAGCATCTTTCTTCTCCATAATATATTTAATAGAAACATGATTAGTGTGAAAAATTACTTTAGAATCAACAATATAAGGTCTGAATTTATCACAAGCAAACACAACTGCTAAAAATTCCTTTTCAGTAGTAGCATAATTTCTCTGGGTACTGTCCAGAGTCTTACTAGCATATTGGATAACATTTAATTTCTTATCAACTCTTTGTCCTAGAACAACCCCTACAACATAATCACTAGCATCACACATAATTTCAAATGGTAAATTCCAATCAGGAGGTTGGACAATAGGTGCAGAAATCAAAGCTTTCTTAAGTATTTCAAATGCTTCTACACAATCATCATCAAAAACAAAAGGAACATCTTTTTGTAAGAGATTAGTTAGAGGCCGGGAAATTTTAGAGAAGTCCTTAATAAACCTCCTATAAAAACCAGCATGACCAAGGAAACTTATTACACCTTTAATGTCCTTAGGACATGACATCTTTTTAATAGCATCAGCTTTAGCTTTATCAACTTCAATACCTCTTTCAGAAATTTTATGCCCCAAGACAATACCTTCATTAACCATAAAGTGGCACTTCTCCCAATTCAAGACAAGATTAGTTTCTTCACATCTCTACAAAACTCGATCAAGGTTTCTTAAGCAATCATCAAAAGAAGTTCCACAAACAGAAAAATCATCCATGAATACCTCAACAATCTTTTCACAAAAGTCAGAGAATATAGCAGTCATACATCTTTGAAAAGTAGCAGGTTGTAACATCCCAAATTTTCAATTTGGAATGTTATACAATACATCATCATTGCATATCATATTTTATTGCATTTTGGTTGATCCTAGAAATTTCACGCAACTCAAGGACCCTCGTAGAGAGTTGGGGATTTCGTTATTTTCATATTTGAGTTTTCTCAAATTTTGAAAATAGGATCATTTGATTTTATTTATTTTATCTTCAATTATTTCTATTACAAAAATATGAGATAGGGAATAAAATGACTTTCCCAAAATAAAGAAATATTGAGGATTTAACAATAAAATCAAATAAGATTTTATTTTGGTTTTATTTGCTATTTTATTTGAATTTTGGAAAAATGCCCGTTTCCCAAAATTGCATTTAGGCCCCAAATACATGTTCATCCTGTGCCGCTTGATTTTAGAAGCCGGGGAAAATTTATTTCGGGATTTTTGGAGTCCGTTTAGTATTCCTTCTGTTTTTTTCTGAGCGTAATTATTTAAAAAAACGCGAACCGACCTATGGGCCGTATCCGGCCAGGACTCCCTGGCCGAGGCTTTATATAGCGCGGCCCCGGGGGCCCAGCAGCCCAAGCTGCCGCCCCAACCCTAACCCTAGGCCGCGCCGCCTGTCGCCGTCGGAGCTCGCCGCCGACGAGGTCGAACCGCCGCCGCTCGCTGGTTTTTTCAGAAAACCATTGGTTTTCACCGGTTTTTTTCCGGTTTTTTTAGATTTGTTTTTTTAGATAGATCGTTTTTTTTTGATTTAGTTTTTAGCAAGCGTTCGCTCGTTCGTTCGTTTTAACGAACATGTTCATCGTTTAGATCCAGATAACGAACGTTCGTTCGTTAACCTGTTCATCATTTTTCTTTTTGTCAGATTAAATCCGCGATTTTTCTGATCGCGATTCCCGATCCGATTTCCGTTTTAGTATAACTTTTCGCTCGTTTATCGGAATCAGGCGATTCAAGTGCCTGGAGTTTCATCTCGAAACCCTCTTTCCGTTTAACCAACTCAAACAAGTTTTTGCCTCTGTAAAATTTGATCTAGATCCAGAATAGTAAATGAAGCACTAGGTTTTGCGGATCATCAGCAAGGTTTTGCGGATACTTATTGTATGCTTGTTTGTTTGCGATAGAGTACCCGGAGTGCGCCGCTTGCTACTTCAATCGATAGGTTTTGCGGATCATCAGCAAGGCAAGTAACACTTTGATCATACTTCCTATTACCTAGTTTTTATTGCATTAGATAAATCCCCACACATTGCATGATTAGGATCTAATTAAATTGTGGGTTTGGGAAGTAGATGAGGTAGTACCTATTACCTATTATTATCAAACCTTTGGGAGTTACTTCTACGTTGGCTTATTATGCCATGTTATGCTAGTAGACGTGGATTGGGTGAGTGTATCCATGACATATGTGAGTTTGTTAAATTAATGGTTTGTCTAAGATGGCAACTTAAACACACATCTGGGTGGATTGAGGCACCTGGGTATTCCAGCGATTGCCTGTTTTCTTGTGGACCACCACCCAGGCTCAAAGGGATCATGAGACTATTCATACTAGAGACTTCCGTGTGCAGCCACAAGCTACTATGGGCTCTAGCATAGTTGATTAAGTTGTGCGAACTCTTACAGTGGTAGACTAGCAGATGTAGGGGAAAGTAGGTGTAACGGTCTACCCGATCGTAAGGTGCTAGCGCTTCTGAAAGACTATGTCTCGGTCATCCGTTTCTCAAACACCATGTAGTGCAAGAATCCCAACGGAGGAGATCGAGTCTTGTGGGGAAAAGTGCGCAAACCTCTGCAGAGTGTATAAACTAATCATGGTTAGCCGTGCCCCGGTTATGGACATCTTGAGTATCTAGTACTTGGATTATCATGTGAATCTCGTCGTGTTACTCTAATTAATTTTGTTGGATTTTAACGATGATGTTTAATTGGGATTGAGAGGGTGTCTACACTCTCAGTGTTTAACAACCACCATGTTAGTTAAATAAAATGTATTCCTTTGCAGTAGGGAAAAATTTGCTGTATGAAAAACTGTAACCATAGAGCTTTCCACCAGCCAACTATGCATGTAGTATAGCCGTATTCCTTCATTGCTCTCTATGTGTTACATTGCCAGGATATTCCATGTGCTGACCCGTTTCGGGCTGCAATGTTCATGTTGCAGACTTTTGAGACGACGAGTAAGGTGCCTTTAGGTCGTGGTTCTATACTTAGTGATGCCGTTGGAGTTGATGGACTCACTTATCTTCCAAGCCTTCCGCTGTTATCGCATTTAGATGGCCTTAAGCCATATTTATTGTAATAGGCTCTCTTTTGAGACACTCGATGTAATAAGTGTGTGATTGTTACTCTGTTATAAATCCTTCGAGTACTATGTGGTGTCAGCATTACTAATCCAGGGATGACACCGGAGCACAGAGATTGGACCGTTTGAGGTTTGGTCGCTACAAGATGGTATCAGAGCACACGCTGACTGTAGGACACGACCACTAAGCTAAAGCCCTAGATCACTACTCACTCTTCTCATTCTGTGTCAGGACCCCGATTCCAAGTCACATCGATCTAGCAGGTAACACCTCATATCACTTTGCGACCTCACGCACGGTATTCCCACGGGTGCTGCCTTACCATTGATCGGGACCGTTTGCGCCTTTTGGCTCACGTATATGATAGTGTCGCTAGCATCCATATGACAGAGAACCCGGCCCGACATGGCTACACGTGAACCCAAAGCGGCACCAACCTATGGGGACAGGCATACATGAATCACATCGAGCATGTCGGTCAGCAGCGTGTGAATCCAGGCTGTAGCACTGGGCTAACAGGACTCCGGGAACCCGGGCTGTAGTAGGCTAGGCAGGACTCTAGATGTCACTGCGTGACATTTCCCCGAAGGGACAGACACATGAACAAAGTGAAACACATGCCGGCGAGTCAAGTGTCCCGAGCAGTAGTGCTGGGCTAGTAGGACTCTGGTGAACCAGGCTGTAGCGGACTACTATGGCTCATGGAAGCACTAGACTACATTTCCCCATAAGAGAGGCTTCCAAGGATAAACAACTAGATTGTCGGATCCCATACATACTAAGCATTTCAATCATACACACAATATGCTCGATATGTGTAAATACAACATGGCATCACAACATAACTCTACGACTCAAGTATTTATTCATTAGGCTCTGAGGAGCGAGATATTACAAACATGGGTCTCCTGACCCAACAATCATAGCATACAAATCAATCACATGCGGAAGCTTAACATGTCTGAGTACGGACAACTACAAATGAAAAAGGTTAAGAAGCCTGACTATCTACCAGATCCTGCCGATTGCACAAGATCGTAGCTGAGGCATCAAGCTAAACGTCGAAGTCCACGCGGAACTACTAGCGAGACTGAAGTCTCTCTGCAAAACATAAATTAAGCAAACGTGAGTATAAAAGTATTCAGCAAGACTTACATCTGAACTAACTACATATGCATCGGTATCAACAAGGGGGTGGTGGAGTTTAACTGCAGCAAGCCAGCTTTGACTCAGTGGCTAACCTGAACTACGACTGCAAGCAACTCTTTTGAGGTGGCGCACACGAGTCCACATATTCACCAATCAATACACCACTATGGATCCGCTCCCGTCTCCCAACGAGAACGCCATCCATAGCACTCACGCTTATCTTGCGCATTTTAGAGTATCCACTTTCACTTGTCTATGAACTGTATAGGCAACCAAGCAGTCCTTTACCGCGGACACGGCTATTCGAATAGATGATGTTAACCCCGCAGGGGTGTACTTCGTCACACATGTTTCCACCACTTAGCGTCTACACATGACATGTGCTCGACAGACTTCAAGCGAAAGCCGACGTGGGTGTAGACCACGACCTAACTAACCGCACAAGTCTCTAGTCCAGGTTTATCGCCTATTCGGGTTCCATCCGCAAGGAAATTTGGCCGGGGTGTCCTCAACGGCCCCAAACGATGTGTACAGGGTCCCGAGACGCCAAACGGGCGACCAACATACCCAGCCACGGTGTATCTACCGCATCATAGACCACCCCTAGGGTCAGCACTATGCACAACCGCCAACACATAACCTATAAACACCAGAAACTAGTTGCAACTCCTGGACAGAGGACGAGAGGGGTCAGTAAGTCGAGCCGGGTCATATTTCAGGGCCCAATGTGTGGTAGTAGCTGTTTCATGGATCACAAACACAGAACTCAGTTCCCGAGGACGGTTTCAGTGGGACAACCCACCATGTACTCCTACATGGCCTCTCACCGCTACCTTTACCAAATCATGTTCACACACTTAGCTCACACACAATAGGATATGTTCACACACCTCCGATTCATCCCTGATGAATCAGACCTGACACAACTTTATGCAATAGCAGGCATGACAAACAAGCATGAATGAGTAGGCACATCAGGTCTCAAACAACTCCTCCTCATGCTAGTGGGTTTCATCTATTTACTGTGGCAATGACAGGTCATGCAGAGGATAAGGGGTTCGACTACCGCAGCAAGTAACATATGAATCGTTGTTGTGCTAATGCAGTAAAAGAGAGCAGGAGCGAGAGAGTGGGATTGTATCGGAATGAGCAAGGGGGTTTTGCTTGCCTGGCACTTCTGAAGATAGTATAACTCTTCATCGGTGTCAAAGATCACATTGTCGAAGCAACGTCTACTGAGAGGGGACAAATACCGGCAACAGAGAAAGAAACACAATCAATGCAATGCACAATATGATGCATGATCATGACATGGCAATATGATGTGATTTGAGCTAATGCATCTAGCAACATGTTAAATGGAGTTGGTTTGAACCCTAGGTTCAAATTCAAACTCCATATGTGAGGGTTTAAATGCCATTACCATGTTTTCAGTTATACAGTAGGTATAACTTAGTTTGTCATGCATGAAAATGGTACAGATGGATAGATTGCATTTTTCTGATAATTTTTCTTATATAAATTATTTCATTTGGAGTTACGGTTGATTTTCCATGATTTTTAGAAGTTTTGGCTATTTTCTGGAATTTCCTGTATAAGAATATATCCAGAAAAGAGTTATTGCATCAGCATGACGTCACTGTGATGTCAGCGGTCAACGGGCACGGTCCAGGTCAACCCTGACCAGTGGGACCCACTGGTCAGTGGTTAGTTAACTAACTAAATTTAGTTAGCGTTAAACTAATACTAATCCTAGTTTAGTTAGTGGCCTGGGGCCGACATGTCAGTGAGCCACGGGAGGTCAAACCCCTGGTCAGCTGGGTCAAACTCGCCAGAGTGGACCCGCGTGTCGTCGCCGGCGACACCAGAGATGGTGGAAGGCGTTGGAAAAGCTCCTCTGGCGACCAAATCGATGGCTGAGAGGCTCTACATGATTCTGGAGCTCGTCTGCGCCTTGTGGTGCACGCAGCAGCAGCTCAGGTGACCTAAATCGACGGGGCGGCAACTTGCTCGGCGGCCGGAGTTCGGGCGTGCTCGGAGGCAGCGCTACAGGGCACGGCAGGGCGAACCCGCGAGTGCTACTGGTTCCTAGGAACGCGCCGAGTGCGTTTATAGGTTCGGACGCGAGCGGCGGTGGCTAGAACGACGGCGGCGACATGCGCGGCAGAGCCGAGCTCTTGGCCATGGTGGAGATGCGTCCTGGAGCTCGCGAACGCGAGGGAGAAGAGAGGGGTTCAACGCGGAAGCTCACAGCGATCACGTTGAAGAGGTCAGTGGCTCGGGGGAGGTTCGGTGCGGGCGGAACGGCGAAGCCGATCTCCGGCGTCCGGAGGAAGAAGACGACGGCGGGGACGGTGCTATGGGGCTTCCGGCGTCACGTGGGTTGGTGGAGACGAAGAGGAAGGCGCGATGGTTCTTCTGGAAGCATCGGCGAGGCGAGGGGTGGACGAGGGCCGCGGTGGTGCTCGTCAGCGCTCTCAGGTGCTCATGGTCAATCACGGGAGAGAGAGAGAGAGAGCAGAGGAGGAGGAGGGGGTCTAGAGAGAGAGGGGCGGCCAGGAGGGTGTCGTGGCGCTCGTGGCCGTCTCCAGCAGCAGTGGCAAGCAGGAGCTGGCGAGCGCGTGCGCGCGCGCACGACGGCCACACGCCTCTCGTCCTATTGGCGAGAGGTGGGAGATGACTGGCAGCGGCACTGGCTGGGCCGGCTAGGTGGGCTTCCTACTGGGCCGTCGAGGTAGGCCAGGTAAGTCTCTTTCTCTCTTTTATTTCCTGTTTTCTATTTTTCTACAACTTTGTGGCTTTTCTAAAAATGCTTAGGCACTTTCAAAAATCACCAAACTACTCATGCCCACTGTTTAGCATATAACCAACATGGAACATTTCAGTTTAGGATTGTTTGGACATCTAAAATATTCTATAGCATTTAAATGCCCAAATGCAAATAGAGTATGATTTAATTCAGTGACCCTATGATGTCCTAGAAATATGTGCACCATTTTTGTCAGAGGTTTAAGACCAAGGCAAAGATGATGAACATTTTAGAAGGGCATTTCAGGTTCATTGAAAAAGATTTTAGTAAATTCTAGTTGGATTAATGGGGTGCTGGGGGTTCTGTCATCCCCATTTCAATTTTCTGAGTAAAGTAGACATGATGCAACACCATATGTTAGCACTAGGCATTACCAGAACTAGGGATGTGACAACTCACCCCCACTAAACAAGAATCTCATCCCGAGATTCAAGACGTCAGGTAAGAAGACAGAGGGGGCACAAGACTAACACAATCTTCGCGATCCAGGTTGCACCTCATAAGGTTGTTGATTCGTTGCATACGTTGATCTTGACATCCTCGCTTTTGAGATCTTCATCCACGCAATGACAACGGAAAGAAACTCTACTAGGATTGATCTTCCCAAAGATCAAGCTATACAATATCAACTCACGGAATGAGATGTTGAAACATCTCGAGTTGAGACACAAAACACATCAAGAGGGATGGCAGAACAAACGACGAGATTTGATTTGGTGGGCAACAATTCCACGCTTAGAGAGATGGTGGATGGTGTCAAGGTGGCGAGGAAATAATTGCCATGATCCCATAACGGGGCACCTTGCGGAAGGTGACTCGTAGAATTACCTTAAGTGGAAAAAATAATTACTTTTGATTCAGAGATCATTGAAACTCCTTATACCAGCCTAAGGCAATCACAACAATCGTTTGGCGGAATACGAAGGGATGGCATACCCCGACTAGAATGGATGATGTGAACTACCTTGTTGAAGGCAACGCAACAGATGATTTTTGCTTATCACCGGAAATGGATGGGACCCATGATAGGACCACTTTTGAAGATGATCCTGGACAACAACTGCTGAGAAGGGCATCCCATGGAAAACTGGCACGATGGGGTGCAAGCTGGGGACAAAATGCAAATGTTGGGAATGTTCCAACCATCATATCTGCTTGAGATTCAGATCTGGTTGGTGTCAGGATATTCCATACTTATCAAGTCTAGAAAGAAAAATGAAAGTTGGCAACACAAATCGACGAGATGACGTTGCGAGATTCTCTGGGAGTGAACTACTATAGCAAGCTCCAAGACATGAGCTGGTTCTGCTACATACATGTGAACACGTTGTCCAAGACAAGCATGACCACATAGTGGTCTTATAATGAAACACTACCGAGTTTAGGAGGGAACCATCAACGAGGATATTGAAGTCCTTGTGTAAGTCTAGCTCCTAAGAGGAAAATTCTTCTCCTTGAAAAAACCAATCAGTGACTTGGTGTGCTAGGAACACATATGGAGTGGAGGTAATTAATCTACCAAACCATAGAATACTTCGCATGTACGCATGACTGATTTGGGATGATTCCAAGGGAAACAAAATGTCACATCCCTAGCTTATGGTACTGCCTGGTGTTTTGCATCTTGTTGCATCATGTTTAAATTCTATTTAAGTTGAAATAGGGATTGACCAAACCCTAGAATCAGAAAGAATTCAACTAGGTTCAAATAAAAATATTTTCAATGAACCCAAAATGCCTTCCCAAAAATGTTCATCATCTTTGGATTGGTCTAGAACCTCTGCCAAAAAAGCTGCACATTTTTCTAGGACACTTTGGATTTTTGAATTAATCCATAAGTATTTGAATTTGGACATTTAAATCTTATAAATATTTTTAATTGTCCAAATAATCCTGAAAGTACTTGAGGGCCGTTGGGAGATATTTCAAAGGTGCCTAAATTAATTTCCAGGATTTTACCAAGTGGTTTATTTTTTTTACTAAATCAAAAACAACAATAGAAAATAGAAAAAATAGAAATAAGAGAGAGAGAGAGAGAGAGAGAGAGAGAGAGAGAGAGAGAGACTACCTGTGTTACCTGCAGGCCCAGCTCACCTGGCAGCCCAACCACCTGGCCGGCCCACCGAGGGCAGGGGCGTCTTCTTCTTCCTGCCAGAAGGCAGAGGAGAAGACAGCCACGGCGCCGCGGCGTGCCACGCCGGCAACTGCCTGCCTGGCTGCCCCCTCGTCGCCCTGGACTCCCTTCGCGATGCCACGCACTCCCTCTCGACCCTCTCACTCTCTCCCGTGCCTTCTCCCCCTCCTCTGGCTCCCTCTCTCCCGCACCGAGCGGAGCTCGTCGCCGCCGCTCGCTGCTGCCGCAGCCACCGCCTCGCCCTTGCTTCTCCGATGTGCCCACGAGCTTCGCCTCGACTTCCTCATCCTCTCCACCAAGCCATGGAGCTACGGACGCGCCACAACGTCTCCATCGCCGTCCACCATGGATTCTCACCGTCGATTCGAGAGCTACCGGATGCCCCCGAGCTCGCTAACCATCCCTGCAGCTCCGCGATGAGCCGCTGACTCGATTCCCCCTTGCCCCGTCGTCCCTAGCATCCTGTAGCTGCCGTCCCCATGAGCTCCGAAGCTCACCACCGTCAGGCCTCATCGCCGCCATAGATAGAGCTAGCAAAGCTCGTGTCTGAGCTGGTCTTCGTGATCAGCACGCTCCCAGGAGCCGAACGCACACACTTGCTCGCCCCGAGGTGCGCCTTAGCGCCTAACCCGCTAACGCTGAACGCCGGCCGCCGCGACGAGCTCAACTCCGGCGAGCTCACTCCACCCCAGCTCCTCCCGCATGCCCTACTAGATGCGCGCGAGCTCCAGCTACGCGTAGGACCAAACCGCGACCGATTTGGTCAACCGTGGGCAAATCCCGAGCCCCTCCACCGTCTCGGGCTTCGCCGGCGACGAGCCGCGTGTCAACTCCAGCGAGTTGACCCGGGGGTTTGACCCCGTCTGACCAGGGTTTGACCACCCTGGGTCACTGACGCGTGGGGCCAGCCCTGCTAATTAACCTAGGTTAGTGTTAATTTATTTAGTTAGTTTAATTAACCACTGACGTGTGGGTCCCAGCCGTCAGGCTTGACCTGGACTGGTGTTGTTGACCTGCTAGCATCGTGCAGTCGTCATGCTGACGCTATAAATCATTTTCTGGATTTAAGTTTATTCAGGAAATTCCAGAAAATGCCCAAAACTTTTAAAAATCATAGAAAATTATCTGTAACTCCAAATAAGATAAATTATATATGAAAAATGATCAGAAAAATCCAATCTTTCCATCTGTACTAGTTTCATGCATGTTAGAACACTTTTACCTTGCTGTTTAGGTGAAACAAGTTAATGCACTAATATGACTTCATAAATGGGTTTGCATTTGAATCTTTGGTTGAAATGGACTCGTTTCAATATGTTCTAGCTTGCATTAGCCCAAAACACATTCATATTGCCATGTCATAGAATGCATCATATTGTTGCATATCGTCATGTGTTGATTGTGTTCTTTCTCAGTTGCCGGTGTTTGTCCCCCCTCAGTAGACGTTGATCCAGCGATGAATTCGATGACACCGATGAAGAACTATACTATGTTCAGAAGTGCCAGGCAAGCAAAACCCCCTTGTTCATTCCGATACAATCCCACTCTCTCGCTCCTGTTCTATTTTACTGCATTAGGACAACACTGTTTCAACTGTTACATGCTGCGGTAGCTGAACCCCTTTCCTCTGCATGACCTGTCATTGCCACAGTAAATAGATGAAACCCAGTAGCATGAGTAGGAGTTGTTTGAGCCCTGATGTGCCTACTAATTCATGCTTGCTTGTCATGCCTGCTACTGCTTAGAGTTGAGTCAGGTCTGATTCATCGGGGATGAATTGGAATGGCGATGAACATGTCCTACTGTGTGTGAGCTAAGTGTGTTGAACACGATTTGGTAAAGGTATCGATGAGAGGCCATGTAGGAGTACATGGTGGGTTGTTTCATTGAGGCCGTCCTTAAGAACTGAGATCTGTATGTGTGATTTAAGAACCAGCTACTACCATGCATTGGGCCCGAAACCAATGGACCCACTCGTCTTCTTAACCACTCTAGTCCTCTTTCCAGGAGTTGCAACTAGTTTCTGGTGTTTATAGGATATGTGTTGGCGGCCGTGAGTAGCGCTGACCCTAGGGGTGGGCTATGTTGCGGTAGATACACCATGGCCGGGCATGCCGGGCGCCCGGTTGGTGTCTCGGAACCCTGTACAAATCGTTCGGGGCCGTATGTGGAAACCTCGGCCGGACTCCCCGCGGATGGAACCTGGATAGGCGATAAACCTGGACTAGAGACTTGAGTGTTTAGGTAGGCCGTGGACGACACCCTCGTTGGGCTTCTGCTTGAAGGTTGCCGAGTACATGCCGTGTAAACAACGGTAAGTGGTGAGAGCGTGTGTGAAGAAGTACACCCCTGCAGGGTTAACATCATCTATTCGAATAGCCGTGTCCGCGGTAAAGGACTGCTTGGTTGCCTATACAGTTCATAGACAAGTGAAAGTGGATACTCTAAAATGCGCAAGATAAGCGTGAGTGCTATGGATGGCGTTCTCGTAGGGAGACGGGAGCGGATCCATAGTGGTGTATTGGTATGGTGAATATGTGGACTCGTGTGCGCCACCTCAAAAGAGTTGCTTGCAGTCGTAGTTCAGGTTAGCCACTGAGTCAAAGCTGGCTTGCTGCAGTTAAACTCCACAACCCTCCTTGTTGATACCGATGCATATGTAGTTAGTTATGATGTAAGTCTTGCTGAGTACATTTGTACTCACGTTTGCTTAATTTATGTTTTGCAGAGAGACGTCAGTCTCGCTAGTAGTTTCGGTGGACTTCGATGTTTAGCTTGTTACCTCAGCTACGATCTTGTGCCCTCGGCAGGGTCTTGTAGATAGTCAGGCTTCTCAGTCTTCTTCATTTGTAGTTGTCTATACTCAGACAAGTTAAGCTTTCGCATGTGCTTGTTGCTTGTATGCTCTGTATGTTGGGTCATTAGACCCATGTTTGTAATACTTGGCTCCTCGGAGCCTAATGAATAAAAACTTGAGTTGTAGAGTTATGTTGTGATGCCATGTTGTATTTACACATATCGAGCATATTGTGTGTATGATTGAAATGCTTGGTATGTGTGGGATCCGACAATCTAGTTCTTTATCCCTGGTAGCCTCTCTTATGGGGAAATTTAGTCTAGTGCTTCCATGAGCCATAGTAGTCCGCTACAGCCCGGTTCACCGGAGTCCTGTTAGCCCAGCACTACTGCTCAGGACACTTGACTGGCCAGCATGTGTTTCACTTCGTTCCTGTGTCTGTCCCTTTGGGGAAATGTCGCGCGGTGACATCCGGAGTCCTGCCTAGCCTGCTACAGCCCGGGTTCCTGGAGTCCTGTTAGCCCAGTGCTACAACCCGGATTCACACGCTGCTGACCGACATGCTCGATGTGATTCATGTATGCCTGTCCCCATAGGTTAGTTCTGCTTTGGGTTCACGGCTAGCCATGTCGGCCCGGGTTCTCTGTCATATGGATGCTAGCGACACTATCATATACGTGAGCCAAAAGGCGCAAATGGTCTCGGGCCATGGTAAGGCGACACCTATGGGAATACCATGCATGAGGCCGCAAAGTGATATGAGGTGTTACCGGCTAGATCGATGTGACTTGGAATCGGGGTCCTGACAGCTTTGGTATCAGAGCTTGACTGCCCATAGGATTATCAAGCCAACTGGTCGAAGTCGAGTCTAGAAATGCTTTAGTTATGTAAGGGAATTGATTGTGGAAGGGAACGTAAGGCTCTTTTTACCCCTTTACCTTATGCCCTCTGATCTGAGTCATCCTCTTATCATTCTACGTGGGTTAAGGACTAGGCTCTCTCCTTCTATCAGGTTCACGTGCTACTAATCCGTAGTAGCTTATAGGATTGTTGTTACAAGCCTCAGTACAATTTCTACTACTTTTAGTATGTTGTCAGTTGAATCAGAACCTTGATATTGTGTTGTTGAGTGGTTATGCCACCATTTTGCAGGATGTCTCAAATCTTTTGAGCATTTACAGCCGTTATGCTGTCCGAGTCACCCTAGGTCTCTAACTAGTCTGATGCATTTGCAAATCCCTTCTTTCCGTTTCCGATGTCCTTTTGGGCCAGATTAAGCACACTAATGGTCTGTTGAGGTACTCTACTCCTCGACATATATGTTGGAGCTATTATTACGACCCTAGGTGTTTTAGGGAGTCACCTAGTAATTTAGCCATGTTTTGTATCCCTAGTGTGTGATTCTGGCCATTATTCTCGAAAGCATCCCGTGATGCCATGTAGTAGTAGGTATTCTATTCATGGGTTCTTGAACCCGAGATTCACCCTACTTACCTCATGTTGATAGTGTTGCTAGTTCCGTTTGGATATTAGTAACCTTTGCGATAGTCCTCGAGGTTCATGGTACATCCTTCTTCCAATTATCATGAACCATTCTTGGCAGGAGTTCTTTTGAACCAAAAGGTCACGACAGAGTGCTCCTGATGAGTTCTCCATTCTATGTTGTGACTCTGCCAACCCTACCTTTTTGCATGGGTTATCCGGAAGAAATATGTTGAACTCGTTCGACATACTAATCTATGCATCCACAACTTAGGAAGTTATATGTTCCTTTGAGTTGTCCCCCTTCCGTTATATTCCGACCTTCATCTATCAATTGATAGTCAAGAGTATGCGAGCATTCGTTCATCGGTGCCTATTATTCTTGTGGTCCGTCGAGCCGTTCTATTTCAGAATGACTAGGAGAAACAAACTCCAGTACCTCATCCATTTCTAGGATTGGGTCAAAGCAGTTGTATTTCGCAGATCAAATGCAATCAAGCTATTGGTCTGTTCTACCCTGAAGTATTATCCACTTTATGTCAGGAATGTCATGAGAATTGCACCTTCCCTTATGAATTCTTGATGTAGTGATACTTCTCGCCATCATTATTCATTCTTCGGTGTCGTGCTGTCGCAACCGGAATACCGACAAGTGAATCGTGATGTGTGAAATCAATACTCCTAGCAACCCTTTGCTTGGTAGTTAATGGACATTAATATCATTCTTAGTGTGCTAATTATTGAATCATCACCCTAAGGTTTATCGTGCTACCTAGTCCTTATTTCCGGTGCACTTTTTGATCAATGAGTTAGGATAGTGTCAATCCTTGCTTATTTGATCATATCGTCTTGCCTTGAAAAGCAAGATTGATCTCGAGCTTAGTATCATGTCGGTGGTTCGTGATTTTCCAAATATCTTCTCGAAAGTATTACTAGGTTGTCACCTGACCGCTATGTGGAGTTCGTGATCAAGTTGGTTTCTTGCAAACCAGCCATTCTCCAAGAATCTGTGTCGGTTACCCCCTGAGCTAGTTGGTTAAGCTAAACAATAACTTGGAGAGTTCGAAGATAAAAGCTTGCCAGCTTAGTTCATCTCAAGGGATATATTTGCGTGTGTTGAAGATAGATGATATCTTCATCACTGGTCCCTGTGATCAGTTGTTGGACCTATTGTCATATCAAACTTTGATTTGAGTATGGGTTATCACCAAATCAAATCAGAACCAATGATGTCATAGTGTTGTCTTACTCGTGGTTGTTCCTCGAGCATACACCATTATATCATTTGTTCTGACCAATGCTGTTGCTTTGTTCACATAGTTGTGGAATTCCATCTTCATGGAAATCTTTATGATTTGTTGTTGAGCCCATCAACATCATCTTATCTTCTCCATGGCTCATGTCGAACATCAATCTAGTGTTGGAAACTTGTGTAAGCATTTGTTCGTGTTTCGTTCATGAAGCATATGTTTGGATGAAAGAAATGACTACCTTTGATTCACATGCATTTGGTGAAAGTTGCCGCCGTGAATTCGAGAAAGTTAGTTTTGCTTCCTCTGGAATCATCCCAAGTTAGTCATGCACATGTGCGAAGTATTCTATGGCTTGGAGACTTGCATCCTTCATTCTATATGTATCCCTAGCACACGACGCCACTGATTGATTTGTTCAAGGATAAGAAGTTTAAATGCTATTCCCGAAGGGCCCAGACGGACATACACAAGACTTCGTTATTTCAATGATGGTTCCCCATCTGAACCCGGTAGTGTTTTATTGTAAGACTACTATGTGATCATGCTTGTCTTGGACAACTTCTTCATAGGTTTGTAGCAGAACCAGCTCATGTTTTGGAGCTTGCTATCGTAGTTCATTTCCCGAGAATCTTGCAATGCCATCTCATCGACTTGTGTTGCAAACTTTCTTTTCAGACATACTGAGTCTGAAGTATCCTATCACCAATCGGATCTGAATCTCAGGCAAATATGATGGTTGGAACATTCCCAACAGTTGCATTTTGTTCCCAGCTTGCACCGCCATTGTGCCAATTCCCCATGGGCTTCCCTTCTCAGTAGTTGCTGTCCAATATCATCTACAAAAGTGGACTTACCCTGAGTCCCATCCATTTCCAATGATAAGCAAAAATCATCCATTGCGTTATCTTCAATAAGGTAGTCCACATCATCCATTCTAGTCCGGGTATGCCATTCCTCTGAACTTCACCAAACGATTATTGGTGAATTGCCTTAGGCTGGTATAGAGAGTTTCAATGATCTCCGTATCAAAGGTAATTCTTTTTGCCACTTAAGGGAATAACTCTATGAGTCATCTCCCCTAAGATGTCCCGTTATGGTATCATGGGCAACTTAACTCCTTGCTACCTTGAAACCCCCTCACCATCTACTTAGGCGTGGAATTGTTCCCTACCAAATCGAGCCACCACCTTCTATTTCCTGTCACCTCGATGAGTGTCTCGTGTCTTAGCTCAAGAGATACTCCTACGCCTCATTCCGTGAGTTGATCCTGGGTTGTTCGATCTTCGAGAAGATTGATCCTTCTAGAGTTTCCCTTTCTCCTTTGTGTCGTGTTGGACAAAGATCTCGAAGGACAAGACGTCAAGATCATGTGGTAGAACGAATCAACATCTTCGATGAGGGCACATGGATCTTGAAGATCATGCTAGCTTTGTATCCCCTCTGTCTTCTTACCGCACGTCTTGAATCTCGGGACAAGATTCTTGTTTATTGGGGTGAGCTGTCACATCCCTAGCTTATGGTATTGCCTCGTGTTTTGCATCTTGATGCATCATGTTTAAATTCTACTTTAGTTGAAATAGGGATTGACCAAACCCTAGCATCAGAAAGAATTCAACTAGGTTCAAATAAAAATATTTTCAATGAACCCAAAATGCCTTCCCAAAAATGTTCATCATCTTTGGATTGGTCTAGAACCTCTGCCAAAAATGGTGCACATTTTTCTAGGACACTTTGGATTTTTGAATTAATCCATAAGTATTTGAATTTGGACATTTAAATCTTATAAATATTTTTAATTGTCCAAATAATTCTGAAAGTACTTGAGGGCCGTTGGGAGATATTTCAAAGGTGCCCAAAATTATTTCCAGGATTTTACCAAGTGGTTTAGTATTTTTACTAAATCAAAAACAACAGCAGAAAATAGAAAAAAACAGAAATAAGAGAGAGAGAGAGACTACCTGTGTTACCTGCAGGCCTAGCCCACCTGGCAGCCCAGCCACCTGGCTGGCCCACCGAGGGCAGGGGCGTCTTGTTCCTCCTGCCAGAAGGCAGAGGAGAAGACAGCCACAACGCCACGGCGTGGCACGCCGGCAACTGCCTGCCAGGCTGCCCCTTCGTCGCCCTGGACTCCCTCCGCGATGCCACGCACTCCCTCTTGACCCTCTCACTCTCTCCCGCGCCTTCTCCCCCTCCTCTGGCTCCCTCTCCCCCCACCGAGCAGAGCTCATCGCTGCCGCTCGCTGCTGCCGCAGCCATCGCCTCCCCCTTGCTTCTCCGACGTGCCCACGAGCTTCGCCTCGACTTCCTCATCCTCTCCACCAAGCCATGGAGCTACGGACGCGCCACAACATCGCCAGCATCGCCGTTTCCATCACCGTCCATCGTGGATTCTCGCCATCGATTCGAGAGCTACCGGACGCCCCCGAGCCCGCTAACCATCCCTGCAGCTCCGCGGTGAGCCGCTGACTCGATTCCCCCTTGCCCCGTTGTCCCTAGCATCCTGTAGCTGCCGTCCCCATGAGCTCCGAAGCTCGCCGCCATCAGGCCTCATCGCCACCATAGATAGAGCTAGCAAAGCTCGCGTCTGAGCTTGTCTTCGTGATCAACACGCTCCCAGGAGCCGAACGCACACACTCGCTCGTCCTGAGGTGCGCCGTAGCGCCTAACCCGCTAACGCCGAACGCCGGCCGCCGCCACGAGCTCAACTCCGGCGAGCTCACTCCACCCCAGCTCCTCCCGCATGCCCTACCAGATGCGCGCGAGCCCCAGCTACGCATAGGACCAAACCGCAGCCGATTTGGTCAACCGTGGGCAAATCCCGAACGCCTTCGCCATCTCGGGCTTCACCAGTGACGAGCCACGGGTCAACTTCGGCGAGTTGACCCGGGGGTTTGACCCCGTCTGACCAGGGTTTGACCACCCTGGGTCACTGACGCGTGGGGCCAGCCCTGCTAATTAACCTAGGTTAGTGTTAATTTATTTAGTTAGTTTAATTAACCACTGACGTGTGGGTCCCAGCCGTCAGGTTTGACCTGGACTGGCGTTGTTTACCTGCTGACATCGTGTAGTCGTCATGCTGACGCTATAAATCATTTTCTGGATTTAAGTTTATTCAGGAAATTCCAGAAAATACCCAAAACTTCTAAAAATCATGGAAAATTATCTATAACTCCAAATAAGATAAATTATATATGAAAAATGATCAGAAAAATCCAATCTTTCCATATGTACTAGTTTCATGCATGTTAGAACACTTTAACCTTGCTGTTTAGGTGAAACAAGTTAATGCACTAATATGACTTCATAAAATGGGTTTGCATTTGAATCTTTGGTTCAAATGGACTCATTTCAATATGTTCTAGCTTGCACTAGCCCAAACACACATTCATATTGCCATGTCATAGAATGCATCATATTGTTGCATATCGTCATGTGTTGATTGTGTTCTTTCTCAGTTGCCGGTGTTTGTCCCCCCTAAGTAGACGTTGATCCAGCGATGAATTCGATGACACCGATGAAGAACTATACTATCTTCAGAAGTGCCAGGCAAGCAAAACCCCCTTGTTCATTCCGATACAATCCCACTCTCTCGCTCCCGTTCTATTTTACTACATTAGGACAACACCGTTTCAACTGTTACATGATGCGGTAGCTGAACCCCTTTCCTCTGCATGACCTGTCATTGCCACAGTAAATAGATGAAACCCACTAGCATGAGTAGGAGTTGTTTGAGCCCTGATGTGCCTACTCATTCATGCTTGCTTGTCATGCCTGTTACTGCTTAGAGTTGAGTCAGGTCTGATTCATCTGTGATGAATTGGAATGGCGATGAACATGTCCTACTATGTGTGAGCTAAGTGTGTTGAACACGATTTGGTAAAGGTATCGATGAGAGGCCATGTAGGAGTACATGGTGGGTTGTTTCATTGAGGCCGTCCTTAAGAACTGAGATCTATATGTGTGATTTAAGAACCAGCTACTACCATGCATTGGGCCCGAAACCAATGGACCCTCTCGGCTTCTTAATCACTCTAGTCCTCTGTCCAGGAGTTGCAACTAGTTTCTGGTGTTTATAGGATATGTGTTGGCGGACGTGCATAGCGCTGACCCTAGGGGTGGGCTATGTAGCGGTAGATACACCGTGGACGGGCATGCCGGGCGCCTGTTTGGTGTCTCGGAACCCTGTACACATCGTTCGGGGCCGTATGTGGAAACCTCGGACGGACTCCCTGCGGATGGAACCTGGATAGGCGATAAACCTGGATTAGAGACTTGAGTGTTTAGGTAGGCCGTGGCCGACACCCTCGTTGGGCTTCCACTTGAAGGTTGCCGAGTACATGTCGTGTAAACGACGGTACGGGGTGAGAGCATGTGTGAAGAAGTACACCCCTGCAGGGTTAACATCATCTATTCGAATAGCCGTGTCCGCGGTAAAGGACTGCTTGGTTGCCTATACAGTTCATAGACAAGTGAAAGTGGATACTCTAAAATGCGCAAGATAAGCGTGAGTGCTATGGATGGCGTTCTTGTTGGGAGACGGGAGTGGATCCATAGTGGTGTATTGATATGGTGAATATGTGGACTCGTGTGCGCCACCTCAAAAGAGTTGCTTGCAGTCATAGTTCAGGTTAGCCACTGAGTCAAAGCTGGCTTGCTGCAATTAAACTCCACCACCCCCCTTGTTGATACCGATGCATATGTAGTTAGTTCTCATGTAAGTCTTGCTGAGTACATCTGTACTCACGTTTGCTTAATTTATGTTTTGCAGAGAGACATCAATCTTGCTAGTAGTTCCGCGTGGACTTCGACGTTTAGCTTGTTACCTCAGCTACGGTCTTGTGCCCTCGGTAGGGTCTTGTAGATAGTCAGGCTTCTCAGCCTTCTTCATTTGTAGTTGTCCGTACTCAGACAAGTTAAGCTTTCGCATGTGCTTGTTGCTTGTATGCTCTGTATGTTGGGTCATGAGACCCATGTTTGTAATACTTGGCTCCTCGGAGCCTAATGAATAAATACTTGAGTTGTAGAGTTATGTTGTGATGCCATGTTGTATTTACACATATCGAGCATATTGTGTGTATGATTGAAATGCTTGGTATGTGTGGGATCCGACAATCTAGTTCTTTATCCTTGGCAGCCTCTCTTATGGGGAAATGTAGTCTAGTGCTTCCATGAGCCATAGTAGTCCGCTACAGCCTTGTTCACCGGAGTCCTGTTAGCCCAGCACTATTGCTCAGGACACTTGACTGGGCGGCATGTGTTTCACTTCGTTCCTGTGTCTGGCCCTTCGGGGAAATGTCGCGCGGTGACATCCGGAGTCCTGCCTAGCCTGCTACAGCCCGGGTTCCCAGAGTCCTGTTAGCCCAGTGCTACAGCCTGGATTCACACGCTGCTGACCGACATGCTCGATGTGATTCATGTATGCCTATCCCCATAGGTTAGTGCTACTTTGGGTTCACGACTAGCCATGTCGGCCCGGGTTCTCTGTCATATGGATGCTAGCGACACTATCATAAACGTGAGCCAAAAGGCGCAAACGGTCCCGGGCCATGGTAAGGCGACACCCGTGGGAATACCGTGCGTGAGGCCGCAAAGTGATATGAGGTGTTACCGGCTAGATCGATGTGACTTGGAATCGGGGTCCTGACACAAAACAAACCTTTCTCAAATTCATGGCGGCAACTTACACCTAGTGCACGTGAACTTAGAGAAAGTCACTTCTTTCACCAAACATATACCTCATGGGCGGAACATGAAGGAAATTCTTACAAAGTTACCAACACTAGCTTAATGTTCAACATGAATCATGGGGGAGACAAAATGCTGCTGATGGGCACAACAACAACTCACTAGAATTTCCATATCAGTGGACTTCCACCATCATGTGAACACGGTGATAGCATTGGTCAGACCAAAAGATGTATTGGTGTATGCTCGAGGGATCAACCACAAGTAAGAAAACATTACGAACATCGTTGGTTCTGATTTGACTTGACGATAGCCCATACTCAAGTCAAAGTTTTGACAAGACAATAGATCCAACAACTGATCACGAGGACGAATTGGTGAAGATACCATCTTTCTTCAACACACACACAAACACAAAGATATCCCTTCAGAAAGAACCAAATTCGGCAAAGCTTTTTATCTTCCAACTCTCCAAGTTGTTGTTAAGATCAACCAACTAGCTCAGGGGTATCCAACACAAATTCTTGGAGAAGGGGTGGTTTACAAGAAACCAACTTGATCACGAACTCAACATAGCAGCCAGGTGACAACCTGGTAACAATTCCGAGAAGATATTCGGAAATTCACGAACCATCGATCTGTTACTAAGCTCGAGAACAATCTTGCTTTGCGAGGCAAGACGATGTGATCAATAGAGCAAGGGTTTGACACAATTCTAACTCATTGATTGAATAGTGCTCCGGAAATAAGGACTAGGTAGCACGATCAATCTTAGAATGATGATTCAATAACCAACACGCTAAGAATGAGTTTATTGTCCATTAACTACCAAGAAACGGGGTTGCTAGGAGTATTGATTTCACACATCACGATTCACTTGTCGGCGTTCCGGTTACAATAACATGGGGACCAAGGAATGAATAGTGATGGCAAGAAGTATCACTGTATCAAGAGTTCATAGGATGGTGTGCAATTTCCATGACATTCTTGATATAAAGATGGTAATACTCCAAGGTAGAACAAAATCAAAAGCTGGATTGGCATTTGATTTGCGGATTACAGCTGCTTTGACCCAATCCTGGATATGGATGATGTACTGAAGTCTGTTTCTCCTGGTCATTCTGGAATAGAATGGCTTGACGAACCACAAGAGTAATAGGCATCGGTAATACGAGTGCACGACTACTCCTGACTATCAATTGATAGATGAAGGTCGGGATATAACTAAAGGGGGACAACTCAAAGGAACATATAACTTTTTGAGTTGTGGATGCATAGGTTAGTATGTCAAACGAGTTCAAAATATTTCTTCCGGATAACCCATGCAGAAAGGTAGAACTGGCAGAATCACAATTATGGATGGAGAACTCCTCGGGAGTACTCTAATGGTGATCTTTTGGTTCAAAGAACTTCTGCCTTAATGGTTCATGGTATTTGGAAGAAGGAAATACCACAGACCTCGAGGACTATTGCAAAGGTTACTAATATCCTAAAGGAACTAGCAACAATATCAACAGGAAGTGAACAGAGTGATTCTTGGGTCAAGAACACAGGATTAGAATACCTACTACTAAATGGCATCACGGGATGCTTTCAAGAACGATGGCCAGAATCATCACACTGGGATACGGAAGCATTGCTAAATTCTCGAGGACACCTAGGGTCATAGTACCAACTCCAACATACACGTCAAGGCAACAGAGTACCTCAACACACCGATTAGTGTGCTTAATCTGGCCCAAAGAAACGTCGGCAACGGGAGGAAGGAATTTGCAAATGCATCAGACTACTTAGAAACCTGGGATGACTCAGAAAACATAATGGCTGTAAATGCTCAAAATGATTTGAGACATCCTGCAAAATGGTGCCATAACCACTCAACATCACAATATCAAGTTTCTGAGACCAGCTATGAACATATGGAAGTAGTAGGAACTGAACTGAGGCTTGAACTCAACAATCCTAGGCAACTACAGTTTAGTAACATGTCATCCTAAGATAGAAGAGAAGCCTAGTTCTTAACCCCGTAGAAAAGATAAGATGACTCAGATCAGAAGGTCATGAGGATAAGGAGTAAAAAGAGCCTTACGTTCTCATCCACAATCAATTCCCTTATATAGCTAAAGCATTTCTAGACACGACTTCGACCAGCTTGGCTTGGTAATCCTACAGGCAGTCAGGCTCTGATACCAACGCTGTCAGGACCCCGATTCCAAGTCACATCAATCTAGCAGGTAACACCTCAGATCACTTTGCGGCCTCACGCACGGCATTCCCACGGGTGTCGCCTTACCATGTCCCGGGACCGTTTGCGCCTTTTGTCTCACGTATATGATAGTGTCGCTAGCATCCATATGACAGAGAACTCGGGCCGACATGGCTAGTCGTGAACCCAAATCGGCACCAACCTATGGGGACATGCATACATGAATCACATCGAGCATGTCGGTCAGCAGCTTGTGGATCCGGGCTGTAGCACTGGGCTAACAGGACTCCGGGAACCCGGGCTGTAGCAGGCTAGGCAGGACTCCGGATGTCACCGCGTGACATTTCCCCAAAGGGACAGACACAAGAACAAAGTGAAACACATGCCGGCCAGTCAAGCGTCCTGAGCAGTAGTGCTGGGCTAGTAGGACTCCGGTGAACCGGGCTGTAGAGGACTACTATGGCTGTTCGGGTTCATGTAGACCACGGCCTGACTAACCGCACAAGTTTCTAGTCCAGGTTTATCGCCTATTCGGGTTCCATCCACAAGGAAATCCGGCCGGGGTGTCCTCAGCGGCCCCAAACGATGTGTACAGGGTCCCGAGACGCCAAACGGGCGCCCGGCATACCCGACCATGGTGTATCTACCGCATCATAGCCCACCCCTAGGGTCAGCGCTACGCACGGCCGCCAACACATAACCTATGAACACCAGAAACTAGTTGCAACTCCTGTACAGAGGACGAGAGGGGTCAGTAAGTTGAGAGGGGTCATATTTCAGGGCCCAATGTGTGGTACTAGCTGTTTCATGGATCACAAACACAGAACTCAGCTCCCGAGAATGGTTTCAGTGGGACAACCCACCATGTACTCCTACATGGCCTCTCACCACTACCTTTACCAAATCGTGTTCACACACTTAGCTCACACACAGTAGGACATGTTCACACACCTCCGATTCATCCCTGATGAATCAGACCTGACACAACTTTATGCAATAGCAGGCATGACAAACAAGCATGAATGAGTAGGAACATCAGGGCTCAAACAAATCCTGCTCATGCTAGTGGGTTTCATCTATTTACTGTGGAAATGACAGGTCATGCAGAGGATAAGGGGTTTGACTACCGCAACAAGTAACATATGAATCGTTGTTGTCCTAATGCAATAAAAGAGAGCAGGAGCGAGAGAGTGGGATTGTATCGGAATGAGCAAGGGGGTTTTGCTTTCCTGGCACTTCTGAAGATAGTATAACTCTTCATCGGTGTCAAAGATCACATTGTCGAAGCAACGTCTACTGAGAGGGGACAAATACCGGCAACAGAGAAAGAAACACAATCAATGCAATGCACAATATGATGCATGATCATGACATGGCAATATGATGTGATTTGAGCTAATGCATCTAGCAACATGTTAAATGGAGGTGGTTTGAACCCTAGGTTCAAATTCAAACTCCATATGTGAGGGTTTAAATGCCATTACCATGTTTTCAGTTATACATTAGGTATAACTTAGTTTGTCATGCATAAAAATGTTACAGATGGATAGATTGCATTTTTCTGATAATTTTTCATATATAAATTATTTCATTTGGAGTTACGGTTGATTTTCTATGATTTTTAGAAGTTTTGGCTATTTTCTGGAATTTCCTTTATAAGAATATATCCAGAAAAGAGTTATTGCATCAGCATGATGTCACTGTGATGTCAGCGGTCAACGGGCGCGGTCCAGGTCAACCCTGACCAGTGGGACCCACTGGTCAGTGGTTAGTTAACTAACTAAATTTAGTTAGCGTTAAACTAATACTAATCCTAGTTTAGTTAGTGGCCTAGGGCCCACACGTCAGTGAGCCAGGGGAGGTCAAATCCTTGGTCAGCTGGGTCAAACTCGCCGGAGTTGACCCGCGAGTCGTCGCCGGCGACACCAGAGACAGCGGAGGGCGTCCGAAAAGCTCCTCCGGCGACCAACCTAAATCAATGGCGGCGGCAACTTGCCCGGCGGCCAAAGTTCAGGCGTGCTCGGAGGCAGCGCTACAGGGCACGGCAGGGCGAACCTGCGAGTGCTACGGGTTCCTGGGAACGGGCTGAGTGCGTTTATAGGTTCGGACGCGAGCGGCGCTGGCTAGAACGACGGCGGCGAGATGCGCGGCGTAGCCGAGCTCTCGGCCATGGTGGAGATGCATCTTGGAGATCGCGAACGCGAGGGAGAAGAGAGGGGTTCAGCGCGGAAGCTCACAGCGATCACGTTGAAGAGGTCGGCGGCTCGGGGGAGGTCTGGTGCGGGCGGAACGGCGAAGCCGATCTCCGGTGTCCGGAGGAAGAAGACGACGGCGGGGACGGTGCTACGGGGCTTCCGGTGTCACGTGGGTTGGTGGAGACGAAGAGAAAGGCGCGGCGGTTCTTCTGGAAGCATCGGAGAGGCGAGGGGTGGACGAGGGCCGCGGTTGTGCTCGTCGGCGCTCTCAGGTGCTCATGGTCGATCGCGGGAGATAGAGAGCAGAGGAGGAGGAGGGGATCCAGAGAGAGAGGGGCGGTCAGGGGGGTGTCGTGGCGCTCGTGGTCATCTCCAGCAGCAGCAGCAAGCAGGAGCTGGCGAGCGCGTGCGCGCGCACGGCGGCCACACGCCTCTCGTCCTATTGGCGAGTGGTGGGAGATGACTGGCAGCGGCGCTGGCTGGGCCGGCCAGGTGGGCGGCCTACTGGGCCGTCGAGGTAGGCCAGGTAAGTCTCTTTCTCTCTTTTATTTCCTGTTTTCTATTTTTCTGCAACTTTGTGGCTTTTCTAAAAATGCTTAGGCACTTTCAAAAATCACCAAACTACTCATGCCCACTGTTTAGCATATAACCAACAAGGAACATTTCAGTTTAGGATTATTTGGACATCTAAAATATTCTATAGCATTTAAATGCCCAAATGCAAATAGAGTATGATTTAATTCAGTGACCCTATGATGTCTTAGAAATATGTGCACCATTTTTGTCAGAGGTTTAAGACCAAGGCAAAGATGATGAACATTTTAGAAGGGCATTTCAGGTTCATTGAAAAAGATTTTAGTAAATCCTAGTTGGATTAATGGCGTGCTGGGGGTTCTGTCATCCCCATTTCAATTTTCTGAGTAAAGTAGAAATGATGCAACACCATATGTTAGCACTAGGCATTACCAAAACTAGGGATGTGATATGCTGACTCCTCATCTTTTCTACTCTTTTGGGATGGCGGATGCAAGGAACAATTTCACACAACCGGATGAAGATACACCCTTTGGACATCACTTGAAGGAAGTCACTAGATATCTGAACATAGGAGTACCAAGTTTCACCGGAACCTACAACGCCATATTACCTGAAGAAGAGCGCTGGATGATTCAAGTTCAAGTTCTAGGAAGGACGTTCATGCCAGTCATCGAGCCCATAGAGTTTTCCTTGGATGCACCAACCTGGAGTCTAGGAAAGAGCATGGCAGCTCACATCGCCATGGGACGTATTGGAGAAGTTTACCGCAATGACCTCAAGGTTACTATCTACCAGATTTGTGGGTGCCGAGATGAGCACTGGGAGATGATCAGCACCAGGAAGGATAGATCGATTACAGCTTTTATCCAGGAGTTAAACCAGCACATTCGACGTCAGGAGAACCAGATGTGCGCCGACATGATAGATCTGAAGAAGGCGAGGACAAGAATCAAGGAACTGGAGGAAGAACTCAAGGCTACACGTGAAGATTATGAAGAGGAAATCGAAGTACTAGTGGACAAGAATGCCGACCTAACAATGAAGATCAGAATATTCATGGGAGGCCCTACACTAGTAGAAGAAGACGAAGAACCCAAGGAGATTCTCCCGGAAGACTACATAATCATCGACGACACCGACTCGGATCCAGATGATAGTGATGATGACTATGTTGATGAAGCTAGAGCAGATATCATGGAGTCTGCAACCGAAGAATATTTCTAGTAGACCCTCCATCAGTAGTAGTAGTCCACCATGTACATATAGTAGTCCGAGCACTTTTTCGATAGTTAGATTGATCGTATGCCTTTGTTTGATTGAATGAAGTGAATTGTTTGCTTTTGCCTCATGTGCATATGGGCTATGTTTTTTCTCTCTAGACCCCTCCCTATTCTTAAATCTCATCTTTTCTAAACCCTTAGATGCCTCCGAGACATGACCCCGGATTTACCTTCCCACCAGAGCTCACTCAGTTGATCCAGCAGCAGAACACATTAATGTAGTTGCTAGTCCAGAATCAGAATCAGGGGAACAACAACAACAACCCACCACCACCACCACCACCACCTATTGATCACTCAGCCCGTTTTCTTAGGCTGAATCCGCCGGTGTTTTCCAGTAGCACCGAGCCTATAGTAGCAGATGATAGGCTCTGCAAGATAGCAAGGGAGTTGACCACGACAGGATGCACAGATGCAGAAAAAGTGAAGTTTGCCGCACATCAGCTTGAAGGACCCGGAGCATCATGGTGGGAGAATTTCGCCGCCACTTTCCCTATCGACATTGTCACATGGGACCAGTTCCAGCAGGCTTTTCGTACTGCCCATGTTTCAGTAGGAGCTATGGCCATGAAGAAGCGTGAGTTTCACAACTTATGCCAAGGAGGACGGACAGTTGGCCAGTATGTGGAGGACTTTAGTAAGCTAGCACGTTATGCCCCAGATGACATTGCTACGGATGCAGCTAAGCAGGAGAAATTTCTGAAAGGACTGAATGACGAGTTGAGCATGCAGTTGATGGTAGCAACCTTCAAAAACTACCACGAGTTGGTAGATCGTGCTCTCATGATTGAAGGGAAGCAACAGCAGATTGAGAATCGTAAGAGGAAGTATGGCCAAGGAAAGTACAATTCAGGAGCTCAGCAGAAGCCACGTTTTACCCCTAGACCGGGAGGACATTTTCAGCATACCCATGGAGGAGGTAGCTCGCACAATCATAATGGCACCAAGAATGGTAATGGGAATGGAGGAAGCAACGGCCAGAACCGTACCAACCCATCAACCCCAGCCAAGAGAGACCTGAGCCAAGTCACTTGCTTTAAGTGCCAGAAGACCGAACATTATGCCAATGAATGTCCTGAATCTCAAAATGGAAATGGCAATGGAAGCTCTGGGAAGAAGCCAAAACCTTTCAATAGGGGACATGTAAACCACGTTAACGTGGAGGAGGTTGAAGAGCAGCCGGATGCAGTAATCGGTAAGTTTTTGGTTAAGTCATTTACTGCACTCGTTCTTTTTGATACTGGTGCATCGCAATCATACATATCAAGGGGATTTGTGGATAAGTATAACCTGCCTACCAAAGTTCATAGAACACCTATGTTAGTAAGCTCACTAGGAGCGGAGTATATGGCTAGTAAGGTATGTTTTCAAGTGCCATTGAGTATAGGTAGGCATGTGTTTCCCTCGGATTTGATCATTTTGGAATCACAAGGTTTGGATGTAATGCTGGGTATGGATTGTGTTCCGGATATGACTTTCCCAATTTGTACTCCAACTCTTGCTGTTTCCGGCGTTAAGTTATTTTATTTTCTCGGGTTCGGGTTTTTGTCTCCGTGTGTTGTTATCGTTGTCATGCATCTCATATCATGTCATCATGTGCATTGCATTTGCATACGTGTTCATCTCATGCATTCGAGCATTTTCCTCGTTGTCCGTTTTGCATTCCGGCGCTTCGTTCTCCTCCGGTGGTCATTTCTAGCTTTCTTTCGTGTGTGGGGTTTAAACATTTCCGGATTGGGCCGAGACTTGCCAAGCGGCCTTGGTTTACTACACGTAGACCGCCTGTCAAGTTTCGTATCATTTGGACGTCGTTTGATACTCCAACGGTTAACCGAGGGACCGAAAAGGCCTTGTGTGTGTTGCAGCCCAACACCCCTCCATTTTGGCCCAAAACCCACCAAAACCCTCTCCATCATCTAGATCGTTCGATCATGACCGCGTGGCCGAAAACCGCACCTCATTTGGACTCTCCTAGCTCCCTCTATGCCTATAAATAGGCCCTCCTCGAAAAATCCGGATCCCCCTCGTCCAAAACCCTAAAAATCGTCTCCGCACCGGCCGGACACGTCCGTCCGGGCCGGACATCGCCGCCGCCCCAACCGGGAGCTGCCACGTGGCGCCCCCGTGACCACATCGTCGCCCCGCGCCGCTAGGCCCGCTCGGGCCCGTTCCTGGCGCCCGCGGCCCACGTCGCCCCGCCGCCTCCTTCCCACACCGCGCCGCCTCTCCCCCGTGACCGGCCGCCGGCGCTGCC
>NC_041386.1:367537376-367592420 GCF_002162155.2 Triticum dicoccoides | reverse complement strand
CCGCTCCACCACTCCGGCCGCCGCCACCATCGTCGTGGCCGCCCCGCCCGGCCACCGCTCCGGTCCCGCGCCGCCCGCCACCACCGGCGCCGCCCCGGCCTCTCCTCCCCTCAGCCTCCTCTTCCTCCCTCTACTCCGGCCATCGACGCTGGCAAGACCACGGCGAACCTCGGGGCACGTGCAAACCCTAGATCTGGGAGGTGGTTTTTTCTTCTAAGTCCCAAAAATTCCAGATTCATAAGCTCCTGTTCATCGTGTCGTATCTCCGCATCCGTAACTCCGTTTTTGGCATATAGCATATCAAAATGTTCATCTCAGAGAGTACATCATTTCATTCCATTGCATCATTTTCATTTGAGTTCATCTTGATGCCCGCAATGCTGTTAGAAGAGGGCTACTTGAGATAATTGTCAGATCTGCTACTCCATTTGCATATTTGTCATTTTTGCCATGATTAATGTGTGCATGATATGCCCCTGAGTTCTACATATGTTTTGTTAAGTGTTTTGTCATCTTTCCAGAGGTGCAACCCATGTATTTTTGTGATGTGTGTGGTGACTAGCACGAGCTTGCAAAGTGGTGCACTTGGTAATGCTGATTTCAGGGACTTAGCATTTCCACTAAGTCCTTGACCTGTTTATCTCATGATGCCATATGTTCATGTTGTTTCCTAGTGATCCGTGTCTCTTTTGAGGATGATCAGTAAGGATGTTTTGTTAATCTTGTAGTGCTATATCCATACATGTCTTTGTTTGCAATTATGGAGCACCCTAGCTTGAGTCGATCGAGCTCTACTTTTGCTACTTTGTGAATCTGGGCAGATTGTCTACTTGTTAGCGATTTTGCCGAGGATGTTATAGTTGATCCGTGCATGCTATGCTTTTATTCTTGCCATGTCCAGCTTGAATTTTGTGTATTCTTGATGGATGTATGCTTAGATTGTCATGCCTTGCTCCATAGTGAGTGCATCAAGCTCGTAAACATGCCTACTTGATATCTGTTTTCAGCATGCTCCAGTTTTCACTAAGTTTGTGATCTGATTATGTTTTTGCCATGTTCACATGCTAGAAATTGTATTTTCTGATCCCTTTTGGCTCAAGGTCACTAAGGGACTTTTGTTAAGCTCTTTGAGTAGCTCCATGCCATGCTTTACTTTGCCATGTTCAGGTCCTGTAGCATGTAGTTTTGTTGCTCCGAAGAGAGCTACCTGATCTGAAATTCCAGACAAGTGTTAATTTCACTAAGTCTGAGATCTGTTTGCCATATGCATTTTTGCCATGCTTGTTTGAACCTGTTAATTGATGATTTAGCCGTAGCTCAGTGCTAGACTTTTGTTAAGAATCTTGAGTGCATCCCTGCCATGTATTTTGTTGCCATGTTTGGGTGCTGTAGCTTGTTCTTTTCATTGCATTTAGATGGCTACTTGATGTAAATCGCAGACCGGTGTCATATTTGAATCGCTTGCCATTTCCAAACCGTAACTCCGATTCCGGCGTTCTTTATATCGTTTTCAAGCGATTTCATCTCATTTTTCCAGTGGCACACTTGGATTTCCAAGTTGAGGCCAGGGTCATGCTTTCCTTGTCACATCTTGCATATGCATCCCGCATAGCATACCATCCTTGCATCATGTTGTTTGATCCTTGCACATGGTTGATTGTGTCCTTGTTGCTTGTTTGTCTTGCTTGGGTAGAGCCGGGAGACGAGTACACTAACGAGGAGCCCGTTGAGTTTGCTTTCGAGGATCCAGTCAACTCTGACAACTTTGCAGGCAAGATGATCATACCCTCAAAATCGCTACTATCTTTGCTATGCTAGATTGCTCGCTCTTTTGCTATGCCAATGATACGATGCCTACCACTTGCTTTCAAGCCTCCCAAATTGCCATGTCAAACCTCTAACCCACCATTTCCTAGCAAACCGTTGATTGGCTATGTTACCGCTTTGCTCAGCCCCTCTTATAGCGTTGCTAGTTGCAGGTGAAGATTGGAGGTTGTTCCTTGTTGGAACCTTTATTTACTTGTTGGGATATCATTATATTATCTTGTTATCTTAATGTATCTATATACTTGGTAAAGGGTGGAAGGCTCGGCCTCTCGCCTAGTGTTTTGTTCCACTCTTGCCGCCCTAGTTTCCGTCATATCGGTGTTATGTTCCCGGATTTTGCGTTCCTTACGCGGTTGGGTTATAATGGGAACCCCTTGATAGTTCGCCTTGATTAAAGCTTTTCCAGCAATGCCCAACCTTGGTTTTTACCTTTTGCCACCTAGCCTCTTTTTCCCTTGGGTTTCCGGAGCCCGAGGGTCATATTATTTTAGCCCCCCCGGGCCAGTGCTCCTCTGAGTGTTGGTCCAAATAGAGCCACTTGCAGCGCCACCTCGGGGCAAATCGAGGGTTGGTTTTAGTTGTACGTAGTGTTCATCTGAGTGTGCCCTGAGAAAGAGATATGTGCAGCTCCTATCGGGATTTGTCGGCACATTCGGGCGGTGTTGCTGGATTTGTTTTAACCTGTCGAAGTGTCTTGAAGAACCGAGATACCGAGTCTGATCGGAACGTCTTGGGAGGAGGTCTATTCCTTCGTTGACCGTGAGAGCTTGTCATGGGCTAAGTTGGGACTCCCCTACAGGGATTTGAACTTTCGAAAGCCGTGCCCGCGGTTATGGGCAGATGGGAATTTGTTAATGTCCGGTTGTAGATAACTTGAACCTTAATTTTATCTAAAATGAATCAACAGAGTGTGTTACCGTGATGGCCTCTTCTCGGCGGAGTCCGGGAAGTGGACACGGTGTTGGAGTAATGCTTGTGCAGGTTGTCCTTTAGTTTCTCGCTCGCGCTTTGCCTCCTCTTCTCGCTCTCTTTTGCGAACAGGTTAGCCACCATATTTGCTAGTCGCTTGCTGCAGCTCCACTTATATTTACCTTGCCTTACCTATAAGCTTAAATAGTCTTGATCGCGAGGGCGTGAGATTGCTGAGTCCCTGTGGCTCACAGATTACTATTACACCAGATGCAGGGCCTGATGATTCCGCTCCGGGTGACGCGCTCGAGCTCAAGTGGGAGTTTGACGAGGACTCTCAATGTTACTATGTTTCCTTTCCTGACGATCAGTAGTGGTGCCCAGCTGGGGGTGATCGGGACCGTGTCGCATGTTGGGTTATCTTTTATTTTGGCTCCGTAGTCAGGCCATGAGTGTTTGGATGATGTAATGTTATTTTTGTACCTTGATTGACGTGGCGAGTGTAAGCCAACTATGTTATCTCCCCTTTATTATTATATTACATGGTATCTTGTAAAGATTACCTTACTTGCGACATATGCCTTCAATGCGATTATGTCTCTAAGTCGTGCCTCGACACGTGGGAGCTATAGTCGCATCGAGGGTGTTACAGATTGGCTGTCGATGTATGGAGGAAACATCGATTGCGCCAATAAGTCAAATTTGCTTACCACCCAGAAGGGAGAAGGATCAAGTATGTGTCCCGGCATGTGCCTAAAAGGACTCAAGTAAATTCGTTAACAGGAGTTGTGCAGGAGGAAGTACCAGTAGTGAAGGATTTCCCTGATGTATTTCCAGAAGAGTTGCCAGGCATGCCACCAGATAGAGATCTTGATTTTTTGATTGAGCTTTTGTCAGGCACAGGACCAATATCTAAGAGACCATATAGGATGTCCGCAAAGGATTTGGAAGAGATTAAGAAGCAGATTAAGGAGTTACTGGACAAAGGATATATCCGCCCAAGTTCTTCACCTTGGGGATCGCCAGTACTTCTAGTGGAGAAGAAGGATGGATCGTTAAGGATGGTTGTTGATTATCGAGGATTGAATGAAGTAACCATCAAGAACAAGTACCCACTACCGATGATCAATGATCTGTTTGATCGATTGCAAGGAGCTAAGGTATTTTCCAAGATCGATCTGCGATCAGGATACCATCAGTTGAAGATTCGAGAACAGGATATACCTAAGACGGCTTTTACCACCAGGTATGGGCTGTACGAGTATACCGTTATGTCATTTGGTCTGACTAACGCACCTGCATATTTTATGAACATGATGAACAAAGTGTTTATGGAGTTTTTGGATAAGTTCGTCGTAGTGTTGATTGATGATATCCTAGTTTACTCGAAGAATGAAGAGGAGCATAAGGAGCATTTGCGTTTGGTACTTCGTAAACTCAGAGAACATCGGTTATATGCCAAGTTTAGCAAATGTGAGTTTTGGTTGAAGGAATTTGGATTTCTCGGACACGTTATATCCGGAGAAGGTATAGTAGTAGATCCCACTAAGGTTGACACTGTGACAAATTGGGAAGCGCCAACGACAGTTGGAGAGATCCAGAGTTTTCTTGGACTTGCAGGATACTACTGGAGATTCATTGAAAATTTCTTGAAGATTGCGAAGCCTATGACGGAGTTGTTGAAGAAGGATACCAAGTTCATATGGACCGAGGAATGTGAGGCCAGTTTCCAGGAGTTGAAGAAATGTTTGGTTACATCCCCAGTGTTGATTTTGCCAGATCAGAACAAGGATTATGAGGTGTATTGCGACACTTCACGTCGAGGACTTGGAGGAGTGCTTATGCAGGAAGGAAGAGTGGTTTCATATGCCTCTCGATAGCTTAAGCCTCATGAGTTAAATTATGCCACGCATGATTTGGAGTTAGCAGCTGTAGTGCATGCATTGAAGACTTGGAGACACTTTCTCATTGGAAATCATTGTGAGGTGTACACGAATCACAAGAGTTTGAAGTATATTTTCACGCAGAAGAAGTTGAATCTCAGGCAAAGGAGATAGTTGGAGCTCATCAAGGATTATGATATGAGATTGCATTACCATCCCGAAAAGGCTAACATAGTAGCTGACGCATTGAGCTGTAAAAGCCATGTCAACACTCTAATGACGGGAGATTTACCAAGGGAGTTAGCCGAAATTCTTCGTGAGCTATGTTTGGAGATAGTCCCGAGAGGCTATGTAGCAACATTGGAGATTCAGTCTACTTTGATGGATAAGATCAGAGAAGCTGAGAGGACTGACAAGGAGATCGCTTCTATTAAGGAGAAAATGAGCAAAGGAAAAGCTAAAGGATTTCATGAGGATGATCACGATACCTTATGGTTTGAAGACCGTGTTTATGTGTCCAACGACCCGGAGATCAGGAAGTTGATTCTGCAAGAGGCCCATGATTCACCATATTCGATTCACCCAGGAAATACCAAGATGTCTTTGGATTTGAAGGATACTTTCTGGTGGACCGGAATGAAGAAGGATATTGCGGAGTATGTAGCAGTTTGTGATGTATGTCAGAGAGTAAAGGTAGAGCATCAGAAGCCAGCGGGATTGCTACATCCATTGCCAATACCCGAATGGAAGTGGGATAAGTTAGGCATGGATTTTATCACAGGATTGCCCAGAACGCGTTCAGGCTATGACTCGATTTGGGTTGTAGTCGATCATTTGACAAAGGTAGCTCATTTCATTCCAGTGAAGACTACCTATACTAGTGCTAAGTTGGCAAAGATATACATGACCAGGATCGTATGTCTGCATGGAGTTCCAAGGAGCATTGTATCAGATAGAGGAACCCAGTTTACCTCAAAGTTCTGGAATCAGTTGCATGAAACTTTGGGTACCAGGCTAGAGTTCAGTATAGCTTTCCATCCGCAGACAGATGGACAGACTGAGAGAGTCAATCAGATTTTGGAGGATATGCTGAGAGCTTGTGCACTAGATTATGGATCTAGTTGGGACGAGAATTTGCCATACACAGAGTTCTCTTATAACAACAGTTATCAATCCAGTTTGAAGATGGCCCCTTTCAAAGCCTTGTACGGAAGGAGGTGCAGGACCCCATTGTCATGGGATGAAGTTAGAGACCATCAGTTGTGTCCTAGAAATTTCACGCAACTCAAGGACCCTCAGAGAGAGTTGGGGATTTCGTTATTTTCATATTTGAGTTTTCTCAAATTTTGAAAATAGGATCATTTGATTTTATTTATTTTATATTCAATTATTTCTATTACAAAAATATGAGAGAGGGAATAAAATGACTTTTTGAAAATAAAGAAATATTGAGGATTTAATAATAAAATCAAATAAGATTTTATTTTATTTTTATTTGCTATTTTATTTGAATTTAGGAAAAATGTGCGTTTTTCAAAATTGCATTTAGGCCCCAAATAAATGTTCATCCTGTGTGGCTTGATTTGAGAAGCCGGGGAAAATTTATATGGGGATTTTTGGAGTCGGTTTAGTATTCCTTTTGTTTTCTTTTCTGAGCGTAATTATTTAAAAAAACACGAGCCGACCTACGGGCCGTATCCGGCCAGCACTCCCTGGCCGGGGCTTTATATAGCACGCCCTGGGGGCCTGAGCAGCCCAAGCCGCCACCCCAACCCTAACCCTAGGCCACGCCGCCCGCTGCAGCCGCCCGCCCCCGCCGGAGCTCGCCGCCGACGAGGTCGAACCGCCGCCGCCCGTCGGTTTTTTTTCAGAAAACCGTTGGTTTTCACCGGGGTTTTTTCCGGTTTTTTTAGATTCGTTTTTTAGATAGATCAGTTTTTTTCGGTTTAGTTTTTAGCGAGCGTTCGCTCGTTCGTTCGTTTTAACGAACGTGTTCATCGTTTAGATCCAGATAATGAACGTTCGTTCGTTAATCTATTCGTCGTTTTTCTTTTTCTCGGATTAAATCCGCGATTTTTTGATCGCGATTCCCGATCCGACTTTCGTTTTAGTATAACTTTTCGCTCGTTTATTGGAATCAGGCGATTCAAGCGCCTGGAGTTTCATCTCGAAACCCTCTTTCCGTTTAACCAACTCAAACAAGTTTTCGCCTCTGTAAAATTTGATATAGATGCAGAATAGTAAACGAAGCTTGCTTCTTTTGCCGTCTGTCTCTTGTTGCTTCATTCGATTTGATTCTTTACCGGAGTTCTTAAGTTGAACTTTCTGGTTATATCTCTTATTTGAGTTTTACCTGTGCATTAGTTGAGTACTTATTGTATGCTTGTTTGTTTGCGATAGAGTACCTGGAGTGCGCCAGTTGCTACTTCGAATCGCTAGGTTTTGCGGATCATCAGCAAGGCAAGTAACACTTTGATCATACTTCCTATTACCCAGTTTTTATTGCATTAGATAAATCCCCACACATTGCATGATTAGGATCTAATTAAATTGTGGGTTGGGGAAGTAGATGAGGTAGTACCTATTACCTATTATTATCAAACCTTTGGGAGTTACTTCTACGTTTGCTTATTATGCCATGCTATGCTAGTAGACGTGGATTGGGTGAGTGTATCCATGACAGATGTGAGTTTGTTAAATTAATGGTTTATCTAAGGTGGCAACTTAAACACACATCTGGGTGGATTGAGGCACCTGGGTATTCCAGCGATTGCCTGTTTTCTTTTGGACCGCCACCCAGGCTCAAAGGGATCATGAGACTATTCATACTAGAGACTTCCATGTGTAGCCACAAGCTACTATGGGCTCTAGCATAGTTGATTAAGTTGTGCGAACTCTTACAGTGGTAGACTAGTAGATGTAGGGGAAAGTAGGTGTAACGGTCTACCCGATCATAAGGTGCTAGCGCTTCTGAAACACCATGTAGTGCGAGAATCCCAACGGAGGAGATCAAGTCTTGTGGGGAAAAGTGCGCAAACCTCTACAGAGTGTATAAACTAATCATGGTTAGCCGTGTCCCCGGTTATGGACATCTTGAGTATCTAGTACTTGGATTATCATGTGAATCTCGTCATGTTACTCTAATTAATTTTGTTGGGTTTTAATGATGATGCTTAATTGGGATTGAGAGGGTGTCTACACTCTCAATGTTTAACAACCACCATGTTAGTTAAATAAAATGTATTCCTTTGCAGTAGGGAAAAATTTGCTTTATGCAAAACTGTAACATAGAGCTTTCCACCAGCCAAATATGCATGTAGTATAGCCTTATTCCTTCATTGCTCTCTATGTGTTACATTGCCAGCATATTCCATGTGCTGACCCGTTTCGGGCTGCAATGTTCATGTTGCATACTTTTCAGACGACGAGTAAGGTGCCTTTCGGTCGTGGTTCTATACTTAGTGATGCCGTTGGAATTGATGGACTCACTTATCTTCCAAGCCTTCCGCTGTTATCGCATTTAGATGGCCTTAAGCCATATTAATTGTAATAGGTTCTCTTTTGAGACACTCGATGTAATAAGTGTGTGACTGTTACTCTGTTATAAATCCTTCAAGTACTGTGTGGTGTCAGCATTACTAATCCAGGGATGACACCGGAGCACAGAGATTGGACCATTTGAGGTCTGGTCGCTACATAGGTGCATTGCATAAACCAAAAGGCATACATCTATAAACAAAGGTACCGAAAGGGCAAGTAAAAGTTGTCTTTTCTTGATCCTCTTTTAACACAGGTATTTGAGAGAAACCAGAATAACCATCTAGAAAGCAAAAATGTGTATGTTTAGATAATCTTTCTAGCATTTGATCAATAAAAGGTAAAGGGTAATGATCCTTTTTAGTAGCTTTATTTAATTTGCGGAAATCAATCACCATTCTATAACCTGTAACAATTCTTTGTGGGATCAATTTATCTTTATCATTAGGAACAATAGTAATACCTCCCTTCTTAGGGACACAATGGACAGGACTTACCCACTGACTATCAGCAACGGGATAAATTATACCTGCCTCCAGAACCTTTAGTATTTCTTTTCTTACCACTTCTTTCATCTTAGGATTTAACCGTCGTTGGTGATCAACAACCGGTTTCGCATCCTTCTCCAATTTTATTTTGTGCTGGCATAGAGTGGGACTAATGCCCTTAAGATCATCAAGAGTATATCCAATATCCGCACGGTGCTTCTTCAGAGTTTTCAATAATTTCTTTTCTTCATGCTCTGAAAGGTTAGCACTAATAATAACAAGATATATCTCTTTCTCATCAAGATAAGCATATTTAAGAGTATCAGGTAATGGTTTAAGCTCAAACACAGGATCACCCTTAGGTGGAGGAGGATCCCCTAGGATTTCAATAGGCAAGTTGTGTTTCAAAATAGGTCCTTGTTTAAAGAATACTTCATCTATTTCCCTTCTTTCATTCATAAACACATCATTTTCATGGTCTAGCAAATACTGTTCTAAAGGATCATTAGGAGGCACGACAATAGAAGCAAGACCAATAATTTCATCTTTACTAGGTAATTCTTTATCATGGGGTTGTCTACGAAATTTAGCAAAATTAAAATAATGAGACATATCCCCCAAACCAATAGTAACAATATCCTTTTTGCAGTCTATCCTAGCATTAACAGTATTCAAGAAGGGTCTACCAAATATAATGGGAAAAGGTTATCTTGTGGGGAACCAAGAACAAGAAAATCAGCAGGATATTTAACTTTCCCACACAAGACTTCAACATCTCTAACAATCCCATTTGGTGAAATAGTGTCTCTATTGGCAAGTTTAATAGTAACATCAATTTCCTCTATCTCAGCAAGTGCAATATCATGCATAATTTCTTTATATAAGGAATGAGGTATTGCACTTGCACTAGCACCCATATCACATAAGCCATGATAGCAATGATCTCCTATTTTAACAGAAATAACAGGCATGCCTACAATAGGTCTATGATTATTTTTAGTATCGGGTCTAGCAATTCTAGCAGCTTCATCATAGAAGTAAATAACATGCCCATCAATATTATCGGCCAAGAGATCTTTAACCATAGCAACACTAGGTTCAACTTTAATTTTCTCAGAGGGAGTAGGTGTTCTAGTATTACTCTTACGAACTACAGTTGAAGCTTTAGCATGATGCTTTATTCTAGCAGGGAAGGGTGGTTTCTCAATAAAAGTAGTAGGAACAACATGATCATTATAAGTGATAGTCTTTTCTTCAACTTTAATAGGTGCAACTACTTTTACTTCAATGGGAGGATTATACTTAAACCACTTCTCCTCAGGGAGATCAACATGAGTAGCAAAGGATTCACAGAAAGAAGCTACTATCTTAGAGTCAAGTCCATATTTAGTGCTAAATTCACGGAAAGCATCGGTATCCATAAAAGATTTAGCAAAATCAAACTTAGGTGTTATACCTGACTCCTTACCTCTGTCGAGATCCCAATCTTCAGAGTTGCATTTAATTCTTTCCAATAAATCCCATTTGAATTCAATAGTCTTCATCATAAAAGAGCCAGTACAAGAAGTATCGAGCATGGAGCGATTATCGAGAGAAAGTCGAGCATAAAAATTTTGAGTAATAATTTCTCTTGAGAGCTCATGATTGGGGCATGAATATAACATTGACTTAAGCCTCCCCCAAGTTTGAGCGATGCTTTCTCCTTCACGAGGCCAAAAATTATATATATAATTACAATCACGATGAACAAGATGCATAGGATAAAACTTCTGATGAAATTCCAATTTCAATCGGTTGTAGTTCCATGATCCCATATCACCACATAGCCTAAACCATGTCAATGCATTTCCCTTCAAAGATAAGGGGAAGGCCTTCTTCTTGATAACATCCTCGGGCATATCTACAAGCTTAAATAATCCACAAACTTCATCCACATAGATTAGGTGCAAATCGGGATGCAGTGTTCCATCACGTGTGAAAGGATTAGCTAGCAGTTTCTCTATCATACCCGAAGGAATTTCAAATTAAACATTTTTAGTAGGTTGAGGAGAAACTCTTTGCTCTACTAGTCGTGGTGAAGATACCCCAAACAAGCCCCTCAAAGGATTATGTTCCATAGTAACAAGTAACACTAAATTTCAGCACACCATATAAATTTTTCCTTACCAAATTCCACCTACCAAAGACGCTTCACTCCCCGGCAACGGTGCCAGAAAAGAGTCTTGATGACCCACAAGTATAGGGGATCTATAGTAGTCCTTCCCATAAGTAAGAGTGTCGAACCCAACGAGGAGCAGAAGGAAATGATAAGCAGTTTTCAGCAAGGTATTCTCTGCAAGCACTGAAATTATCGGTAAAACATAGTTTTGTGATAATGTAATTTGTAACGGGTAACAAATAGTAAAAGTAAATAAGGTGCAGAAAGATGGACCAATCCTTTTTGTAGCAAAGGAGAAGCCTCTACAAACTCTTATATAAAGGAAAGCGCTCCCGAGGACACATGGGAAGTATCGTCAAGCTAGTTTCGTCAAGCTAGTTTTCATCACGTTCATATGATTCGCGTTCAGTACTTTGATAATTTGATATGTGGGTTGACTGGTGCTTGGGTACTGCCCTTCCTTGGACAAGTATCCACTTATGATTAACCCCTATTGCAAGCATCCACAACTACAAGAGAAGTATTAAGGTAAACCTAACCATAGCATGAAACAGATGGATCCAAATCGGCCCCTTACGAAGCAACTCATAAACTAGGGTTTAAGCTTCTGTCACTCTAGCAACCCATCATCTGCTTATTACTTCCCAATGCCTTCCTCTAGGCCCAAACAATGGTGAAGTGTCATGTAGTCGACGTTCACATAACACCACTAGAGAAAAGACAACATACATCTCATCAAAATATCGAACGAATACCAAATTCACATGACTACTTATAGCAAGACTTCTCCCATGTCCTCAGGAACAAACGTAGCTACTCACAAATAATATTCATGTTCATAATCAGAGGGGTATTAATATCCATAAAGGATCTAAACATATGATCTTCCACCGAATAAACCAACTAGCATCAACTACAAGGAGTAATCAACACTACTAGCAACCCACAGGTGCCAATCTAAGGCTTTGGGGCAAAGATTGGATACAAGAGATGAACTAGGGTTTGAGAGGAGATGGTGCTGGTGAAGATGTTGATGGAGATTGCCCTCTCCCGATGAGAGGAGCATTGGTGATGACGATGGCGATGATTTCCCCCTCCCGGAGGGAAGTTTCCCCGGCAGAACAGCTCTGCCAGAGCCCTAGATTGGTTCCGCCAAGGTTCCGCCTCGTGGCGGCGGAGTTTCTTCCCGAAAGCTTACTTATGATTTTTTCCTCGACGAAAGACTTCATATAGCCAAATATGGGCATCAGAGGGCTACTAGGGGGCCCACCAGGCAGGGGGCGCGCCCAGGGGGGGTAGGGCGGGCCCCCCACCCTCGTGGACGGTGGGTGGCCCCCCCTCTCGTACTTCTTTCGCCCAATATTTTTTATATATTCCGAAACTTTCTCCCGTGAAGTTTCAGGACTTTTGGAGTTGTGCAGAATAGGTCTCTAATATTTGCTCCTTTTCCAGACCAGAATTCCAGCTGCCGGCATTCTCCCTCTTCATGTAAACCTTGTAAAATAAGAGAGAATAGGCATAAGCAGTGTGACATAATGTGTAATAACAACCCATAATGCAATACATATCGATATAAAAGCATGATGCAAAATGGACGTATCATCGACACACCTTCTCACGTAAGCCATAGGTGTACTATACACCGACGGTGCTCCAAGAAATTTTGTGCTGCATCTCACACGGTTGCTGATAATAAACTGTGTGTGATCTACTTGATTTTTTATCTTGATTTGAATTACATATGGGGTCACAGCGGCAATGGACGGTGTTTGAATTGCTAGACCTTTTATCTGGAGTGAACATGCAGCTATATGTGTGTCGTAAAAGAATTCTAATTATTCAAGGTTCACTTGAACATTTTATACATTAAATTGGTTTTCTAGCCATTTCAGGTGCATAATTTAAATTTGAACTACATGCACATGCTCCAGTGCATATAAATTGGTTGAAAAATCAAATTTGTGTCCTTGGGTGCATGCTTAGGTCCCATGCAAGAAATGGGAATGAATGTCAAATACCAGGGCACCGTTAATTGTCGGCAAAACATTGAGATGCCTGATACGTCTCCGTCATATCTATAATTTTTGATTGTTCCATGCCAATATTTTACAACTTTCATATACTTTTGGCAACTTTTTATACTATTTTTGGGACTAACATATTGATCCAGTGCCCAGTGCCAGTTCCTGTTTGTTGCATGTTTTTTGTTTCGCGGAATATCCATATCAAATGGAGTCAAAACGGGATAAAAACTGACAGAGATTTTTTTGGAATATATGTGATTTTTGGAAAGAAAAATCCACGCGAGACGGTGCCCGAGGGAGGCACGAGGCAGGGGGCGCGCCCCACCCCATGGGCGGGCCCCTGACCCTCGTGGCCACCTCATAAGGCGGTTGATGCCCTTCTTTCGCTGCAAGAAAGCTAATATCCGTATAGAGATCGTGTTAAAATTTCAGCCCAATCGGAGTTACGGATATCCGGGAATATAAGAAACGGTGAAAGGGAAGAATCAGAAAACACAGAAACAGAGAGACAGATCCAATCTCGGAGGGGCTCTCGTCCCTCCCATGCCATGGAGACCAAGGACCCGAGGGGAACCCTTCTCCCATCTAGGGAGGAGGTCAAGGAAGAAGAAGAAGGAGGGGGCTCTCTCCTCGTCGCTTCTGATGGCGCTGGAGTGCCACCGAGGGCCATCATCATCACCGGAATCTTCACCAACAACTTCACTGCATTCATCACCAACTCTTCCCCCCTCTATGCAGCAGTGTAACCTCTCTCTTACCCGCTGTAATCTCTACTTAAACAGGGTGCTCAACGCTATATATTATATCCCAATGATGTATGGCTATCCTATGATGTTTGAGTAGATCCGTTTTGTCCTATGGGTTATTTGATGATCGTGATTGGTTTGAGTTGCATGTTTTATTATTGGTTCTGTCCTATGGTGCTCCCTGTGTCGCACAAGCGTGAGGGATTCCCGTTGTAGGGTTTCCAATATGTTCATGATTTGCTTATGGTGGGTGGCGTGAGTGATAGAAACACATGCCCGAGTAAGTAGGTTGTTTGCGTATGGGATAAAGAGGACTTGATACTTTAATGCTATGGTTGGGTTTTACCTTAATGATCTTTAGTAGTTGTGGATGCTTGCTAGAGTTCCAATCATAAGTGCATATGATCCAAGTAGAGAAAGTATGTTAGCTTATGCCTCTCCCTCAAATAAAATTGCAATAATGATTACCGGTCTAGTTATCGATTTCCTAGGGACAAATAACTTTCTCGTAACAAAAAGCTCTTCACCAAAACTAAATTAGTTGTGTCTTTATCTAAACAGCCCATACTTTTAATTTACTTGCTCTTTATTATCTTGCAAACCTATCCAAAAACACCTACAAAGTATTTCTCATTTCATACTTGTTCTAGGTAAAGCGAACGTCAAGTGTGCGTAGAGTTGTATCGGTGGTCGATATAACTTGAGGGATATTTGTTCTACCTTTACCTCCTCGTTGGGTTCGACACTCTTACTTATCGAAAATTGTTGCGATCCCCTATACTTCTGGATTATCAAGACCTTTTTCTGGCGCCGTTGCCGGGGAGCCATAGCGCGGGGTGAATATTCTCGTGTGTGCTTGTTTGCTTTATCACTAAGTAATTTTTATTTGTTGTTCTAAGTTGTTCTCTATCTTTAGTCATGGATACGGAACACGAAATACCAAAAAAATTAGGTGTACCTCCTAAAACCCTCGATGCTCATTATGTGAAAGATATTATGCACTACTTCGATAATCCTGAGAAAACCCCATTCAATTATGTTATGGGAGACACGTTGGATCAACGTGAATACTTTAGGAATTATCGCTTGACTCAAAAGGGGAAACTATTATGGGATCAAATTCATATGTTGCATTGGTATGCCCGGCAACTTTGCTTGAGATATGATTATACTTGTTGCTCTAGGATGAAGGCTCCACACCTTCCCTTTTCATGCAAATTTAATGATGATAAAACCTTGGCTTCTTATGCTAATGAAATTGAATCTATGATTACTATGATGTGGAACAAATATAAAAATTTGTTGCTTTTATGGGTGCTTATGAAATTGAATCTTTGTTTAAAGAGTGAGAATTTTGATGATTCAGTTTATAGACCTGAAAAATTAGCTATCCTTAAATATTGCTATGAGACTTATGAATTCAATGCCGATATTGATGCGTTTATTGAGAAAGCCTCCGCTGTCCAAGAAGAGACTAATATTTTGCAGGAGTCTATGGAAGAAGAAATTGATGAAACTGTGAGCTCATTGGATGAAAAAGATGATGAGGAGAGCGAAGAACAAAAGGAGGAAGAGCGGATTAGCTACTAGTGCCCACCTTCTTATGAGAGTAACTCTTCAACTCATACATTGTTTAATTTCCCTTCATGCTTACCGAAGGATGATTGCTATGATGATTGTTATGATCCCGTTGATTCTCTTGAAATAACCCTTTTGATGATGCTTGCTATTCTTCTGGTCAAGATGCCAATATGAATTATTCTTATGGATATGAACTTGCTATAGTTCCTTATGTTAAACATGAAATTGTTGCTATTGCACCCACACATGATAGTCCTATTATCTTTTTGAATTCTCCCGACTACACTATATCGGAGAAGTTTGCACTTATTAAGGATTATATTGATGGGTTGCATTTTAATATTACACATGATGATTTTGATGAATATAATATGCATGTGATTGCTGCTCCCACTTGCAATTATTATGATAGAGGAACTATATCTCCACCTCTCTATGTTTCCAATATGATAAAATTGCAAGAAACTGTTTATACTATGCATTGGCCTTTACTATGTGTGCATGAATTGTTCTTTTATGACATGCCGATGCATAGGAAGAGAGGTAGACTTCGTTGTTGCATGATATATGTTACTTTGTGCTCACTACTAAATTACAAATCATTGTTAATTAAAATTGGCTTTGATATACCTTGGGATCCGGGTGGATTCATTACTTGAGCACTATATGCCTAGCTTAATGGCTTTAAAGAAAGCGCTACCAGGGAGACAACCCGGAAGTTTTAGAGTCATTTATTTCTGTTGTGTGCTTTTATATAGCTTAAAAACAAAAAAAATAACGAGGGGAACCCAAAACTTTTCAAAAAGAAAAGTGAAAGTGAGATAGACGAACATTGTGAAAGTGGGGGACGTCCTTGAACTTTGTTCATGCCCATGGAAACTTTGTGAATCTTAATTATAGATACTTTTCAACAAAAATAATTATCCCCTTGTACAATTCCATTGTATTATAAAAACAATGTGCCAAGGTTTGCCTTTAGGATGTTTACTTTGCTTGTTGGTTTGTACGGTGCAGGACATAAACTCTAGCTGTAGTGCACGATTTTACATATTTTGCTGGAACGTCAAATGGTTCTGATTCTTTTTGCACTATCTTTCTATACAAATTTTTTATTTTTCCTAATTTTTTTATAATTGTTTAAGTATCATAAATATGGTGAATATTCAGATTATTACAGACTGTTCTGTTTTAGACAGATTCTGTTTTTGATGCATAGTTTGCTTGTTTTGATGAAACTATCAATTTATATCAGTGGATTAAGCCATGGAAAAGTTATATTACAGTAGATATAATGAAAAAACAAAATATTAATTGGTTTTCAACAGTACTTAGAGTAGTGATTTGCTTTATTGTACTAACAGATCTTACCGAGTTTTCTGTTGAAGTTTTGTGTGGATGAAGTGTTCGATGATCGAGAAGGTCTCAATGTGATAAGAAGGAAGAGAGGAAAGAGATCAAGCTTGGGGATGCCTGAGGCACCCCAAGTAAATATTCAAGGAGACTCACGCGTCTAAGCTTGGGGATGCCCCGGAAGGCATCCCCTCTTTCTTCAACAAGTATCGGTATGTTTTCAGATTCGTTTCGTTCATGCGATATGTGCAATCTTGGAGCGTCTTTTGCATTTAGTTTTCATTTTTTATGCACCATGCTGTATGAGATAGTCCTTGGTTGATTTATAGAATGCTCATTGCACTTCACTTATATCTTTTGAGTATGGCTTTCTAGAATGCTTCATGTGCTTCGCTTATATCATTTGAAGTTTGGATTGCTGGTTTCTCTTTACATAGAAAACCGCCATTTGTAGAATGCTCTTTTGCTTCACTTATATTTGTTAGAGCGTGGGCATATCTTTTGTAGAAAGAATTAAACTCTCTTGCTTCACTTACATCTATTTAGAGAGATGACAGGAATTGGTCATTCACATGGTTAGTCATAAAATCCTACATAAAACTTGTAGATCACTGAGTATGATATGTTTGATTCCTTGCAATAGTTTTGCGATATAAAGATGGTGATATTAGATTCATGCTAGTGGGTAGTTGTGGATTAGTAGAAATACTTGTGTTGAGGTTTGTGATTCCCGTAGCATGCACATATGGTGAAACATTATGTGATGAAGTCGGAGCATGATTTATTTATTGATTGTCTTCCTTATGAGTGGCGGTCGGGGACAAGCGATGGTCTTTTCCTACCAATCTATCCCCCTAGGAGCATGCGCATAGTACTTTGTTTCGATAGATAATATACTTTTTCAATAAGTATGTGAGTTCTTTATGACTAATGTTGAGTCCATGAATTATACGCACTCTCACCCTTCCACCATTGCTAGCCTCTCTAGTATCGCGCAACTTTCGCCGGTACCATAAACCCACCATATACCTTCCTCAAAACAGCCACCATACCTACATATCATGGCATTTCCATAGCCATTCCGAGATATATTGCCATGCAACTTCCACCATCATCATATACATGACTTGAGCATTCATTTTCATATTGCTTTGCATGATCGTAAGATAGCTAGCATGATGTTTTCATGGCGTGTCCTTTTTTGATGTCATTGCTACGCTAGATCACTGCACATCCGGTACACTGCCAGAGGCATTCATATAGAGTCATATCTTTGTTCTAGTATCGAGTTGTAATATTGAGTTGTAAGTAAATAAAAGTGTGATGATCAACATTATTAGAGCATTGCCCCAGTGAGGAAAGGATGATGGAGACTATGATTCCCCCACAAGTCGGGATGAGACTCCAGACTTTAAAAATAAATAAAAGAGGCCAAAGAAGCCCAAATAATAATAAAAAAGAGGCCAAGGAAGCCCACCAAAAAAAGAGGGAAAAAAGAGAAAAAAATGAGAGAAAAAGAGAGAAGGGGCAATGTTACTATCCTTTTACCACACTTGTGCTTCAGAGTAGCACCATGTTCTTCATATAGAGAGTCTTTTGAGTTATCACTTTCATATACTAGTGGGAATTTTCATTATAGAACTTGGCTTGTATATTCCGATGATGGGCTTCCTCAAACGCCCGAGGTTTTCATGAGCAAGCAAGTTGGATGTACACCCACTTAGTTTTTAGTCTGAGCTTTCATACACTTATAGCTCTTAGTGCACCCGTTTGCATGGCAATCCCTACTCACTCACATTCATATCTATTGATGGGCATCTCCATAGCCCATTGATACGCCTAGTTGATGTGAGACTATCTTCGCCTTTTTGTCTTCTCTAGAACCACCATTCTATTCCACCTATAATGCTATGTCCATGGCTCATGCTCATGTATTGCGTGAAAGTTGAAAAGGTTTGAGAATGTCAAAAGTATGAAAAAATTGCTTGGCTTGTCATCGGGGTTGTGCATGATGTGAATATTTTGTGTGGTGAAGATGGAGCATAGCCAAACTATATGATTTTGTAGGGATAACTTTCTTTGGCCATGTTATTTTAAAAATACATGATTGCTTTATTACTATGCTTGAAGTATTATTGTCTTAATGTCAAATGATAGACTATCTCTTTGAATCACTCGTGTCTTAATATTCATGCCATGATTAGATTACATGATCAAGATTATGCTAGGTAGCATTCCACATCAAAAATTATATTTTTTATCATTTACCTACTCGAGGACGAGCAGGAATTAAGCTTGGTGATGCTGATATGTCTCCGTCGTATCTATAATTTTTGATTGTTCCATGCCAATATTCTACAACTTTCATATACTTTTGGCAACTTTTTATACTATTTTTGGGACTAACATATTGATCCAGTGCCCAGTGCCAGTTCTTTGTTGCATGTTCTTTGTTTCGCACAATATCCATATCAAATGGAGTCCAAACGGGATAAAAACGGACGGAATTTTTTTGGAATATATGTCATTTTTGCGAAGAAAAATCCACGCGAGACGGTGCCCGAGGGAGGCACGAGGCAGGGGGGCGCGTCCCACCCCCCGGGAGCGCCCCTGACCCTCGTGGCCACCCCGTAAGGCGGTTGATGCCCTTCTTTCGCCGCAAGAAAGCTAATATCCGGATAGAGATCGTGTTAATATTTCAGCCCAATTGGAGCTATGGATCTCCGGGAATATAAGAAACGGTGAAAGGGAAGAATCAGAAAATGCAGAAACAAAGAGAGATGGATCCAATCTCGGAGGGGCTCTCGCCCCTCCCATGCCATGGAGACCAAGGACTAGAGGGGAAACCCTTCTCCCATCTAGGGAGGAGGTCAAGGAAGAAGAAGAAGAAGGGGGCTCTCTCCTCCTCGCTTCCGGTGGCGCCGGAGTGCCACCGGGGGCCATAATCATCACCACAATCTTCACCAACAACTTCACCGCCATCATCACCAACTCTTCCCCCCTCTATGCAGTGGTGTAACATCTCTCTTACGCAATGTAATCTCTACTTAAACATGGTGCTCAACGCTATATATTATATCCCAATGATGTATGGCTATCCTATGATGTTTGAGTAGATCCGTTTTGTCCTATGGGTTATTTGATGATCATGATTGGTTTGAGTTGCATGTTTTATTATTGGTGCTGTCCTATGGTGCTCCCCGTGTCGCGCAAAGCGTGAGGGATTCCCGCTGTAGGGTTTGCAATATGTTCATGATTTTCTTATGGTGGGTGGCGTGAGTGATAGAAACACATACCCGAGTAAGTAGGTTGTTTGCGTATCGGATAAAGAGGACTTGATACTTTAATGCTATGGTTGGGTTTTGCCTTAATGATCTTTAGTAGTTGCGGATGCTTGCTAGAGTTCCAATCATAAGTGCATATGATCCAAGTAGAGAAAGTATGTTAGCTTATGCCTCTCCCTCAAATAAAATTGCAATAATGATTACCGGTCTAGTTATCGATTGCCTAGGGACAAATAACTTTCTCTTAACATAAAAGCTCTTTACCAAAACTAACTTAGTTGTGTCTTTATCTAAACAGCACCTACTTTTTATTTACTTTCTCTTTATTATCTTGCAAACCTATCCAAAAACACCTACAAAGTACTTCTAGTTTCATACTTGTTCTAGGTAAAGGGAACGTCAAGCGTGCGTAGAGTTGTGTCGGTGGTCGATAGAACTTGAGGGAATATTTGTTCTACCTTTAGCTCCTCGTTGGGTTCGACACTCTTACTTATCGAAAACTGTTGCGATCCCCTATACTTGTGGGTTATCAATGTCTGGTTTTTAAATTCTAGTAAATCCAACACCCGTCTGAAATTCATGAAACTTGGCATGCTATCATGGAGCGGCATCAACATGCCGTGGTAAATTTTTTGTCCCATTTGGGGCAGGTTTGGGTATATGCTTCTCACAAACCGGAGCTTCTCACAACAAGCATGATGGTTTTCGGTAGGGAACGTCCCACCTTTGGGGACGAAATGGTATCCATTGCCTCTTATTGCTTTCAATTTTTTTCTCGTGTCAACGTAGAACAACAGGAGTGTTGTGTGAATTTTTGTTATTTTTCGGGGTTCGTTTGGACATTTTTATGCATTAGCCGAGTTTTCAATGCATTTATGTGCATAATTCAAATTTGAACTACATGCACATGCTCTAGTGCATATAAATTGGTTGAAAATTCAAATCTGTGTCCTAGGGTGCATGCTTAGGTCCCATGCAAGAAATAGGAATGAATTTCAAAAACTAGGGCACCGTTGATTGCCGGCAAAACATTGAGAAGCTTTGTTTTAAAATCCTAGTAAATCCAAAACCCATCTGAAATTCATGAAACTTGGCACGCTATCATCGAGCGGCATCAACATGCCATGGTAAAATTTTTGTCCCATTTGGGGCAGGTTTGGGTATATGCTTCTGATAAACCGGAGCTTCTCACAAGAAGCATGATGGTTTTCGGTAGGGAACGTCCCACCTTTGGGGATGAAACGATATCCATTGCCTCTTATTGCTTTCAATTTTTTTCTTGTGTCAACATAGAACAACAGGAGTGTTGTGTGAAGTTTTGTGATTTTGTGGGGTTCGTTGGACATTTTATGCATTAGCTGAGTTTTCAATGCATTTATGTGCACAATTCAAATTTGAACTACATGCACATGCTCCAGCGCATATAAATTGGTTGAAAAATCGAATATGTGTCCTTGGGTGCATGCTTAGGTCCCATGTAAGAATTGGGAATGAATTTCAAATACTAGGGCACCGTTGATTGCCGACAAAACATTGAGATGCCTTGTTTTTAAATTCTACTGAATCCAAAACCCGTCTGAAATTCATGAAACTTGGCATGCTATCATGGAGCAGCATCAACATGCCGTAGTAAAAAATTTGTCCCATTTGGGGCAGGTTTGGGTATATACTTCTCACAAACCAGAGCTTCTCAGAACAAGCATGATGGTTTTCGGTAGGGAACGTCCCACCTTTGGGGGCAAAATGATATCCATTGCCTCTTATCGCTTTCAAGTTTTTTCTTGTGTCAAGTAGAACAACAGGAGTGTTGTGTGAATTTTTGTGATTTTTCGGGTTCGTTTGGACAATTTTATGCATTGACTGAGTTTTCAATGCCTTTATGTGCACAATTCAAATTTGAACTACATGCACATGCTCCAATGCATATAAATTGGTTGAAAAATCAAATTTGTGTCCTTGGGTGCATGCTTAGGTCCCATGCAAGAAATGGGAATGAATTTCAAACACCAGGGCACCATTGATTGCCGGCAAAACATTGAGATTTCTGGTTTTTAAATTCTAGTAAATCCAAAACCCGTCTGAAATTCATGAAACTCGGCATGCTATCATGGAGCGGCATCAACATGCCGTGGTTAAAAATTTGTCCCATTTGGGGTAGGTTTGGTTATATGCTTCTCACAAACCAGAGCTTCTCACAACAAGCATGATGGTTTTCGATAGGGAACGTCCCACCTTTGGGGATGAAACGATATCCATTTCCTCTTATTGCTTTCAATTTTTTTCTTGTGTCAACATAGAACAACATGAGTGTTGTGTGAATTTTTGTGATTTTTCGGGGTTCGTTTGGACATTTTTGTGCATTAACTGAGTTTTCAATGCATTTATGTGCATAATTCAAATTTGAACTACATGCACATGCTCCAGCGCATATAAATTGGTTGAAAAATCAAATCTGTGTCCTTGGTGCATGCTTAGGTCCCAAGCAAGAAATGGGAATGAATTTCAAACACCAGGGCACCGTTGATTGCCAGCAAAACATTGAGATGCCTGGTTTTTAAATTCTAGTAAATCCAAAACCCATCTGAAATTCATGAAACTTGGCATGCTATCATGGAGCGGCATGAACATGCCATGGTTAAAAATTTGTCCCATTTGGGGTAGGTTTGCGTATATGCTTCTCACAAACTGGAGCTTCTCACAACAAGCATGATGGTTTTCGATAGGGAACTTCCCACCTTTGGGGACGAAACGATATCCATTTCCTCTTATTGCGTTCAATTTTTTATTGTGTCAACATAGAACAACATGAGTGTTGTGTGAATTGTTGTGATTTTTCGGGGTTCGTTTGGACATTTTTATGCATTAACTGAGTTTTCTATGCATTTATGTGCATAATTCAAATTTTAACTACATGGACATGCTCCAGTGCATATAAATTGGTTGAAAAATCAAATATGTGTCCTTAGGGGCATGCTTAGGTCCCATGCAAGAAATGGGAATGAATGTCAAACACCAGGGCAAGGCATTTTGAAAAAATAGCTGCCACTTTAATATCTCAAACATTTGTATAATTCAAACTGTGTGTGTTATGTTAACCATTCACGTGACGCCACGTGTCTTGGTTTTAATGGCTGTAGGAGGTGCCGTGCGGACAGCTGCTTGACCTTGACTGAACGAGAGGCTACGAGCGTCGTCCGGTGCGCAGGCTGACTGAGAGGCGTGCAAGCTATCCTCGAATGCAAAGGCTCACCGGGAAGCGTGTGAGCTGTATGCTGCGCAGGCTCACATGGAAACGAGCCCTTGACTTCCATGGCAGCCCACCTTGCTCGCATCCTCTCCATTAATGGCACCCAATCCGCAGTCTAATTTGCTTTTTAAATATAAAACAATTATCACAAACATTTTAGTTAGAACACCCGTATGCAAACCGACGGCTTCCCTAGGAAGCCAAGTGAAAATGTGTCAAACAGGATTTCTGCTGCTCTTGATCGCAAACATTTTAGATAGAACACCCATATGCAAAGTGAGAGCAGCGCAGGATTTGTGCACCCCTTCAACGCAAATGGTTGTTTTGGATGACCCGTGTGCAACCACATACAAAGAATTTGGTAAGATTTGTCAATCCTTGTAACACTGCGATTTGTCAAAATATGAATCTAAAAATCACTAGCAGTATCTAATTTTTTCAACTAAAATTCAGTAATTAAGCATAGAATTCATTCATAGATTAAGCAGTCGTTCTTAATTTATACAAACATTTCAACTCGACAGCTGAACCGACCAAACGTTTCCCCAATTATTGTCAACCACGTAAAGAAATAGCTAGTTCAACTATATATACTAGCTAATTTTAAGTACATTGTACAGTTCCATCACATCTATAGTTAGATGAACTGAACAAAATAGCCCTAAATACTACTACTACTGCGGAGGGGCTTTGTACTGCTTCCGGCTGCCCTCCTCTTCCGACCGTGCTCAGTAAGAGGCGAAGGAGGAGAAGCCTACCGACGAGCTGGGCAACCACAATACGGTGCATGCCGCTGTTGCAGCTTCAGCGACACTCACCTCGAACACCCTCTACCGCTCCAGACGACCTGTGGGGACCCCGACTCATAAGTCGTGATCACCAAAAGCATATGTACAGTGATCCCAGAGATCAATGCTCACTGAACACACCGAAGCTGAATAACAAGAGTCTTACATCCATACATAACGTCTTACATAAATTATGACTGTTATGGTCGAGTCTTGAGTATATGTTCGCAGCGGAAATCTTCATCGATAACTTGGACCCATGCCATCTGCCTTAACCCTACAGGCATTCTGACTAGGAAGCGTCCTAGCTCGCATGTTCGTCACCGAAGTATTCTTCATCATATCCTGTTCTTTCATGCCTGGCCAATAAAATAACCAGTGTCAAGCCAATGAGTACGTTGAATGTACTCGCAAGCAACCCATGATTGGAACAAGGCACAATAATGCAATGATATAGCACTAAGTAGGTAGTTTGCAGAAAGCTAGTTTTGAGTGCAATGACATGACCTTTCAACCTGTAAAGTATGCATCATGAGAGTACAGATATCCGTATGAACAAGTTACAGATATCAACATAAACAGAGTTGGACACCAATCCAACTTCATCATTGTGTCAAGGCATCTGACTTAACCCCAAATAGTTTTATCAACACACACACACACACACACACACACGCAGTTTGTAAAACTCTGGACGTAGTTTAAGCAGCACTGCCCAACTGTCCTTGACCGAGGACACGGCTATTCGAATAGTTTTACACTCTATAGAGGTTGCACACTTTACCCACAAGATCCGAGGAACTTCCGTGTCAACCACGACCCGTGGTACCTCAAGTACCTGGGGTAAGTACCCGATCACTATCTTTCCCTAGAAGACACTAACATAGAGTCCACTCGATTGGTAGTAACCCCCGTGCCCAACATTTCACATCTTAAAAATGTGGAGCCTCGCTCCCATATTCATCACATACCACAAGCACGGGGTACCAATGGTGTGTCTGGTGCCCTGTGAAAACAATCATGGCCGCCATACCTGGCACGACCCGGTCCCTAGAGAGCGCGACAACAACTCTCTCGTCACTAGTAATGCGGGCTCCAAGCTAGTATCGGCCTAGGTAATCAATAATGCCATTTCCCATATAAGGGTAGAGTGGTTGCACATGTAAGGTTGGGATAGTCGACAAATCTTGAATCTAATCCATTTTCGAAAACAACACACACACACTTGCCTCGGTACACCACTTCGTCATCAAGTGGTTACCCAACTCATTATCTCCCTCGGGCATAAGTGGCACCCGACATGGTTTTCGAAAAAGTCTTCTGAAAATACTTTGTCTCCATCACCATGCATATTCCCGTCCCTTTTTGCGTAGCAACTACTTTAGCATCCTATCTACTCCCACCGGCATAACCCTCATAAGAAGGTAGGGTCATGCACAATGCAAGTATCAGCGAGGAAGTATGGTGGCAAACCACCCCATGTGGTCACCTCATCATCATGTCTCCGATGCAAGCTGTAGATGTCTAGAAGGGGGGTGATTAGACTACTTGACCAAATAAAAATCTAGCCTTTTCCCAATTTTAGTTCTTGGCAGATTTTAGCTATCTTAGCACAAGTCAAGCAATCTTCACACAATTCAAGCAAGCATGCAAAAGAGTGTATGAGCAGCGGAAAGTAAAGCATGCAACTTGCAAGAATGTAAAGGGAAGGGTTTGGAGGATTCAAACGCAATTGGAGACACGGATGTTTTTGTCGTGGTTCCGATAGGTGGTGCTATCGTACATCCACGTTGGTGGAGACTTCAACCCACGGAGGGTAACGGTTGCGCGAGTCCAGGGAGGGCTCCACCCATGAAGGGTCCATGAAGAAGCAACCTTGTCTATTCCATCACGGCCGTCGCCCACGAAGGACTTGCCTCACTAGCGGTAGATCTTCACGAAGTAGGCGATCTCCTTGCCCTTACAAACTCCTTGGTTCAACTCCACAATCTTGTCGGAGGCTCCCAAGTGACACCTAGCCAATCTAGGAGACACCACTCTCCAAGAAGTAACAAATGGTGTGTTGATGATGAACTCCTTGCTCTTGTGCTTCAAATATAGTCTCCCCAACACTCAACTCTCTCTCACAGGATTTGGATTTGGTGGAAAGAAGATTTGAGTGGAAAGCAACTTGGGGAAGGCTAGAGATCAAGATTCATATGGTTGGAATGGAATATCTTGACCTCAACACAAGTGTAGGTGGTTCTCTCTTAGAAAATGTGTATTGGAAGTGTAGGTATGTTCTGATGGCTCTCTCCACGAATGAAGAGTGGGTGGAGGGGTATATATATAGCCTCCACACAAAATCTAACCGTTACGCACAATTTGCCAAACTCGGTGGGACCGAATGGTTAAACTCGGTCGGACCGATTCAGCAAACCTAGTGACCGTTAGGATTTTCGGTGGGACTGAGATGCAACTCGGTAGGACCGATATGGTTAGGGTTAGGGCATAACGTAATCTCGGTGTGACCGATTACACAAACTCGGTAGGACCGATTTTGGTAATAAGCTAACCAGAGAGTTGGTCAGGTAAACTCGGTGGGACCGATTCGCTCATCTTGGTGATACCGAAGTGTTACAAAAGGGGAACAGAGAGTTTACATTGCAATCTCGGTGGGACCGATCGCTCATCTCAGTAAGACCGAAACATTACGAAGGGAAACAGAGAGATTATAATCCCATCTCGATGAGACCGTGATCCCTATCGGTGAGACCGATTTGCCTAGGGTTTGTGGCAGTGGCTATGACATTTGAAACTCGGTGGCGCCGGATAGAAAGAATCGGTGGGGCCGAGTTTGACTTTTGGTTTAGGTCATATGTGGATGTGGGAAGGTAGTTGAGGGTTTTGGAGCATATCACTAAGCATTTTGAGCAAGCAAGCCATTAAGCAACACCTCATCCCTCCTTCATAGTATTGGCTTTTCCTATAGACTCAATGTGATCTTGGATCACTAAAATATAAAATGTAGAGTCTTGAGCTTCAAGCTTGAGCCAAACTTTTTGTCCTTAGAATTTTGAGGGATCCACTTTCCTCATCCATTCCATGCCATTCATTGAGCTTTTCCTGAAATATTAATCTTGGAATAATGTTAGCTAAATGAGCTATATGTTGTTAGGAATTACCAAAATCACCCAGGGATAGTTGCACTTTCAATCTCCCCTTTTTTTGGTAATTGATGACAACATATAGATCAAAGCTTCGACAAATGATAATAAGAGTGAAAGATATTGTCGCTTTGAGAAGTATGTGAAAAGCAAGAGCTCCCCCTAAATTTGTGCATATCTTAAGATTTGCTTTGGACTGCAAATGCACAATGAGTTAGGATCATGGGTTACTCTTCCATGTCACATACATCTTGGTGGAGTGCTCAAAATAATATAGATTGAATACATGCACTCATCACCAAGCAACGTGAATGATCATATAAGGATAAGTAAGATAATATCATCTAACAAGCATAAGTGTAGCTTATGATCAACCACATGATCATCAATGTCTCACAGATAATAGCATAGTATCTCAAGCAATCAAAAGACAAACAAAGTTCAACCAAGAAGACAAGAGAGAACAAAAGCAAACTCTCTCTCTCTCGAAGCCTATGATCTATACATTTTTCTCCCCCTTTGGCAACAAGTTACCAAAAAGTTCATAGAAAATGCATATCACTAAAACATCTCTCAGGCTTGGTCTTCAGGTGGTGGTGTCCGGAGAACTCCAAGAACGAAGGCTTCAGTCGAAGTAGATGGAGGTGCTAGAGCTGGTGGCACTGAAGCTGTAGCTGGTGCAGATAAAGTGGCTCTGGTGTCTGTTACTGGCACCGCAGTTGTTCTCTGAGCTCGAGGCACTCTGGCAAATGCATCAGTGGTTGTTCCGCCCTTCCTCTCCTGCATATCATCTTGTAGCTGCTCCACAACTGACTGAATCTCAGTTACTTTGACATCTAAATCATAGAATTTTTGCTCCACGATTCTTTCCAAGCTCTCCTGGTTTTGAGTCAGGGTGGCCAACCCCTTCTCAATCCTCAGAGTTGATGCTATCAAATAACCAAGCTAGTCCTGCTTGCTTTTCAAAAACTACTCAGATGCCTCCTCTTGAGTTGGCATCTTGGCAGCCTTCTCTTTCTTTGCTTTCTCCTTCTTCTCTTGAGCTTGTACTGATGATGGTTCGTTCTCATTCATCACAACTTGATTGTCCTTGAAGTCTGGGTAGATAGGCAAGTGTTCCTTATCCAACAGGTATGTGTCTGTGCCCATCTTTGATTTTATCAACTCCTGGATTTGTGGGGCATATCCACAACTTCTTTTCTGGTCTGCTGCAGTCCTCTTGATAGTCTCAACTATAAGGCTCATGACCTTGAACTTCCGTGGCACATCAAATATATGTAGCAAGTTAATTGCATGGCCTCTGATCATTCTGTGATCACCAGACTTGGGCAAGAGAGTGTGCCTAAGGATCCAATTGATTGTAGGCAGCCCTGATAGCAAGTGTTTTACTGACCCAAACTGGTGAGTCTCAAGATCATCTTCAGGAATCTCCTTGTACATGTTTGCCATAGAGTTGTGATCCATCTTCTTCTTGGCATAGACATCCAAGTCATCTTCTTCTTCCTTAGGAGCATTGATCAGATTTGCCCATTCCTCAATAGTTGAGTGGTACCTTGTACCTTTAGACATCCATACTATCCTGCCATCTGGATAGAAGTGTGTTGTGGAGTAGAATTGCATTATGAGCTCCTCATTCCACTTTGTGAGCTTCTTCCCAACAAAGTCTGCAACTCCACAAGCACTGAAGCTGTCAAACAAACCAGGATAGTGTTCCTCATTTTCCTTGATATACATCCAGTCGACCCACCTCATTTCACACACTATAGGCTTCTTGTCCAGAAGCACTATCTCATAGAAATCTTGCTGTTGCTTTGTGTGAAACCTGTAATCAACAGCAGTTCTTCTTCTTGTAGCATATGGGTCTGTCTCTCTCCATTTCCTTAGTCCCGAGTCTCTCCTGATGTTCATGTTCTCAGCCACAGGATGAGCATCATTGTGGTCTGGAATCTTGGGTTTGAGCTTCCTCAGGACTTGTCCTTCATCATCTTCATCAACAGCAACTTCAGGCACTGGGGCCTTGTTCTTCTCAGCAGCTGGTATACTCCAGGTATTCCTCTTAGGTGCACTCTTGGGCTTGGAGGCTGCTTTGGGTGCTTCTTTAGGCTTTGATGAAGCAGCCCCTATCCTGATAGCATCATCCATAAGCTTCTATGACTTGGGTGCTGGTGCAGCAAACTCTTCTTCTTCTTCTTCTTCTTCTTCTTCTTCTTCCATCATGGAAGCCTTTCCAATCACTCTGGCCATGGTCTTCTTGACCCTTTCCTTCCTTTTCTTCCCTTCTGCAGCAGCCTCTTTGGGTTCAGATCCCAAAGGGACTTGAGTAGATGCTCTAGCCTTAAACATTGGAATTCTCTTTGCAGGAACCTTTTACTTCATGGCTGGCTTGGTGGCAGCAGCAGTGCTATATTCCTTCTTAACCACTTTCTTCTTGGAAGTGGCCTCGTCCTCAACTGCCACATAGTCTTCATCCTCAGACTCTGAAGTTTTCTTCTTCCTTGTTCTGGTGGTAGCTTTGGGCAAGTTGCTGGGAGTGCTCCTGCTACCATCATCTAAACTGCTAGAGGGACTAGTGCCCTCACTCAGGTGAACCTGCTCCTCTGACCTATTCTGGCTGTCACTCTGATCAGACATATTGCAAACACTGACAGCAGACCCTGTGAATAGATATAGATGAGATAGAGTGGATGAGCATCACAAAATGCAGAGGTTTTTGCAAAAGAATGAGTCAAAAACATAGTTTTAGTTTTCCATAGAAAGCATTTCAAATCAACTGATTTGTTAACTCGGTGATACCGAAGCAGCTGTTGGAACCTAAACTAGTGAACTCGGTCAGACCGAGTCACAGTTCGGTGGCACCGAGACTGCTAGGGTTTCACAAAGTCCTGAACTCGGTCACACCGATTTGCAATTCTCGGTCAGACCGAAAATTACATGTGCAATGGCCTGAGCCGAATCGGTGGTACCGAGTTCCACAACTTGGATGGTCCGAGATGGTTTCGGCGGAAACCTAACCCTAAATTTTCAATTCAACTATAATCTACGGAGTGTTTTGACTGGATAGAAGCGTTTCAATCGTGGTAAGAATCATAGTGAACACAATGTGCTAGGAATCGGACGAGGATAGCACTGTGATCGAGTCCATACCCTAGTTCGGCGATGAACTCGCTACGGCGGCAATGATGGGGAAGAATTCCGTTGACGGCGGCGGAGACCAGCGACAGGAGGCAGCTGGCGACGAGGAAGACAATCCGGAGAACCTGGAGGCAGAGCGGGCTAAGCGCGGGCGAAAAGACTTCGGAGAAATTTCCAAAATTTTGCCCGTGAGTATATATAGCCCGACCCTATCGGTGTGACCGAGTGGAATAACTCAGTGGCACCGAGATTCATAACTTCAAGCAGTTACTGAAACTCGGTGTGACCGAAAGGTTCAAATTGGTTGCACCGAGATTGAAAACCTAGATCGACTTAGTGATCTCGGTATGACCGAAATGGAGGAATCGGTCAGACCGAAAAGCACAAAGAAGTTTTGGAAGTTTAAGTCTATGACAAATTGGGGACTCCGAGTTCTCCTCACACAGAGTGGTTCGAATCTGACCTGATCAAATTTTGTGATGTAGCATGAATAGAGTTTGAGACAAGAAAAGCATAGATAGCTGGAGAGGGTTCTTAGGCATTCTTGTCCATCCACTTGGCAAAAGAAAAGAAAAAAAATCAATCAAAACAACAAGTGGATGTCCTCGAATGAGTGAAATATGCAATAAACATGCTCACACAATAAAATTGCAATTGAATATGTGGCAAAGCATGCACAACCAATTCTAGCATCTATCAAACAATTTGCGATGACTAGGTCATCTATATATGAGTATATTGACTTAGGAGTCAAATGAGAACATTTGATCATAGGTCATACTCATCGTTTAAGCACAAGTGGGGTTACCACTTTTACATAAAGCATTGTTGTGTTCACACCATTAGAGTTTCTTTAGCTCAATTCTTAGAGTAAAGCTCCCCCTAGATGTGAGATCCCCCCTAAGAGGGATGAACTAACCTTGGGTTTTGTCGATGATGACTTCATGTAGATGTTGAAGATGTGGATGCTCAATGTTGATGTAGATCATTTGGAGCTATCCATTGGAGTGAGTTGCACTTTCAATACGTACACGGGTTAGTCCCACAAGGAACAAACAAGGATATCCATAGACATAGAGTGATGCACACACAAGATGATGTCTATGAAAGCTTTTAGGTTACCTTGTCCCTTGTCTTACCAACAAGAGGGTTTGTGACTCCTTGAACTAGTGCAAGATGTGGAAGTTGATTGCACTTGCTCTTGCCAAGATGATAAGAGTGGAGTATGTTGGCGGAGTCACCCTCAAGAACTCTCTAGTTCTTCTTCGGGATCCACACCATCTTGATAGGAATCCTCGATGTTGTAGTTGTACTTGATGAAGTGGAACTTGAAGTAGTCTTGGGAACCCACTTGACCAAGGCCTTAGGAGCTTCTTCAAATGCATCAATTTCCTCTTGAAGCTTGTCCTTGCCTTTTTGCTTGTGGTCTTGTGGTGGAAGATCATCTTGAGCTTGTGTCCCTTTGAAAGAAGTAGGATCATACTTCTCTTGTTGAGGAACAAACTTCGTCTTGGGGTATTGATCTTCTTCCCACTCAACTCCATTGGCATTGAACTTTTGTTCAAAACCAACACCTTGATTCTTCCGGTGCCTTCCTTGCTTACGTACAATTTCCTCGAATTGCTTACTTCCGGCAAGGCTCTTGTAAACACCTTTCTCTATAATTCCCTTCAATAAGATATTTTCTTGCTCAAGTGTAACTTAGCTAAGAGAATCATTAGTGGAATCGAGAGAACTACTAGAAGCAACAATATTGGATTTAGCATGATTATTGTTACTACTAGATGAAGAATCTTTCTTGTTCTTGTTACTAGACTTGACTTGAGGCATGTAAGTGGATAAGAGTAAATGCTTGGCAATGTAAGAAGAACTTTTCTTGCGAAGATCATCATTGATTGCTTTTAAGAACTCATGCTCTTGCTCAAGGTTGAGCTTTTCAAAGCGTAATTTCTCATGAGTCCTTAAAAGTTCTCGATGATCTCCTAAGATAGTTTCATGAGCTAACTTAAGAGTGTTTAGTTCTTTAGTTAGAGACTCAATCTTCTCCTTATCATTGTCATTCGTTTTATCTTGATTAGCATGATTAATTGATGTTTCATCATAGTATTCATCACTAGAGTTGTCAACAAGTAAATCATCATCACTTAACAAGTCATCTTCATCACTATTGAAATCAACATACTCGGGGTGTGATACCTTTGGGCCTTTAGCCATGAAGCATGTTCCAACTCCTTCATTTGGTGAGTCAAATATGTCGTAGGAGTTGGTTGTGACAAGTGCTAGACCGGCAACACCTTCATCTTGAGTATATTCGGAGTCGGAGTGATAGCTTCTCTCGGAGTGGTTGTCGGAGTCGGAGTGATAGCTTCTCTTGGAGTGGTTGTCGGAGTCGGAGCCGGATACCCATTCACCAACATGAGCTTGATGTCTTCGTTTTGTGTAGCTCCTTGATGACTTGTCCTTTCTTTCCGAATCCTTGCTTCTCCGTGAGGGTCTTCGTTCATAACGATCATCTCTACTCCTTCTTTCTCTAGATGGTGATTCTTCTCTTCTACTTCTTCTCTTGGGAGAATCTTCTCTTCTCTTGTAGGGGGCCATACACTCATTGGAATAGTGTCCGGGCCTTCCACAATTGTAGCAGTTTCACTCTCGACTAGAAGATCTTTTGTCATTGTAGGACCTGGACTTGGAGCTTCTCTCTTTGATTCTACTCTTGTACAACTTGTTGAAGTTCTTCACCATTAAGCTCAATTCTTCATTGAAGGTTTGTTTCTCACTCGATGATGTGGGGGCTTCACATGAGGCTTTGTAAGCACCACTTGATTTATTGTGAAGTTCCTCTTTATCCTTGAGTGACATCTCATGAGCAACAATTCTTCCGATGACTTCCGTTGGCTTGAGATCTTTGTAATTTGGCATAATTTGGATCAATGTGCACACGGTATCATATTTTCCATCCAAGGCTCTTAGGATCTTCTTGATGATGAATCTATCGGTCATCTCTTCACTCCCTAAGCCGGCAATCTCATTTGTGATAAGAGCAAGCCTAGAGTACATTTCAGCAACACCTTCACCATCCTTCATTTTGAACTTGTCAAGTTGACTTTGAAGCACATCCAATTTGGATTCCTTGACGGAGTCGGTACCTTCGTGCATATCAATCAAAGTATCCCAAATTTCCTTTGCATTCTCAAGACGGCTGATTTTGTTGAATTCTTCGGGGCATAATCCGTTGAAGACGATATCACAAGCTTGAGCATTGTATTGCAGCATTTTCAACTCTTCCGCGGTGGCTTCACGGTTCGGTTCTTTCCCGTCAAATAATTCACCTTGCAAGCCAATACACACAATAGCCCAAACGGTGGGGTAATGTCCAAGAATATGCATTTTCATCTTATGCTTCCAACTAGCAAAATTAGTGCCATCAAAGTAAGGACCTCTACGGTGATAATTTCCCTCGCTAGATGCCATACTCTCCTAGGTTGTGGAACCAAGGCTATAACCGCCAAAAGCTATGGAAATCAAAGCAAATGGAGACCAAAGCTCTGATACCACTTGTAGGATCGAAAGTATGTCTAGAAGGGGGGTGATTAGACTACTTGACCAAATAAAAATCTAGCCTTTTCCCAATTTTAGTTCTTGGCAGATTTTAGCTATCTTAGCACAAGTCAAGCAATCTTCACACAATTCAAGCAAGCATGCAAAAGAGTATATGAGTAGCGGAAAGTAAAGCATGCAACTTGCAAGAATGTAAAGGGAAGGGTTTGGAGGATTCAAACGCAATTGGAGACACGGATGTTTTTGTCATGGTTCCGATTGGTGGTGCTATCGTACATCCACGTTGATGGAGACTTCAACCCACGGAGGGTAACGGTTGCGCGAGTCCACGGAGGGCTCCACCCACGAAGTGTCCATGAAGAAGCAACCTTGTCTATTCCATCATGACCGTCGCCCACGAAGGACTTGCCTCACTAGCGGTAGATCTTCACGAAGTAGGCGATCTCCTTGCTATTACAAACTCCTTGGTTCAACTCCACAGTCTTGTCGGAGGCTCCCAAGTGACACCTAGCCAATCTAGGAGACACCACTCTCCAAGAAGTAACAAATGGTGTGTTGATGATGAACTCCTTGCTCTTGTGCTTCAAATGATAGTCTCCCCAACACTCAACTCTCTCTCACAGGATTTGGATTTGGTGGAAAGAAGATTTGAGTGGAAAGCAACTTGGGGAAGGCTAGAGATCAAGATTCATATGGTTGGAATGGAATATCTTGACCTCAACACAAGTGTAGGTGGTTCTCTCTCAGAAAATGTGTATTGGAAGTGTAGGTATGTTCTAATGGCTCTCTCCACTAATGAAGAGTGGGTGGACGGGTATATATAGCCTCCACACAAAATCTAACCGTTACACACAATTTGCCAAACTTGGTGGGACCGAATGGTTAAACTCGGTCAGACCGATTCAGCAAACCTAGTGACCGTTAGGATTTTCGGTGGGACTGAGATGCAACTCGGTAGGACCGATATGGTTAGGGTTAGGGCATAACGTAATCTCGGTGTGACCGATTACACAAACTCGGTAGGACCGATTTTGGTAATAAGCTAACCAGAGAGTTGGTCAGGTAAACTCGGCGGGACCGATTCGCTCATCTCGGTGATACCGAAGTGTTACAAAAGGGGAACAGGGAGTTTACATTGCAATCTCGGTGGGACCGATCGCTCATCTCGGTAAGACCTAAACGTTACGAAGGGAAATAGAGAGATTACAATCCCATCTTGGTGAGACCGAGATCCCTATCGGTGAGACCGATTTGCCTAGGGTTTGTGGCAGTGGCTATGACATTTGAAACTCGGTGGCACCGGATAGAAAGAATCGGTGGGGCCGAGTTTGACTTTTGGTTTAGGTCATATGTGGATGTGGGAAGGTAGTTGAGGGTTTTGGAGCATATCACTAAGCATTTTGAGCAAGCAAGCCATTAAGCAACACCTCATCCCTCCTTGATAGTATTGGCTTTTCCTATAGACTCAATGTGATCTTGGATCAGTAAAATATAAAATGTAGAGTCTTGAGCTTCAAGCTTGAGCCAAACTTTTTGTCCTTAGAATTTTGAGGGATCCACTTTCCTCATCCATGCCATGCCATTCATTGAGCTTCTCCTGAAATATTAATCTTGGAATAATGTTAGCTCAATGAGCTATATGTTGTTAGGAATTACCAAAACCACCCAGGGATAGTTGCACTTTCACAAGCAAAAAAAGTGCTATATGACATGCATAAAAAGGTGCTCTAGAAAATTGGAATTTAATAAATAAGTGTGAAGGAAAGTGCTCTGGAAAAATGTGCATGATGCACCATGAAGTAGAACATGGTTTATGGAGTCACTAGAAATTGGAATCACCCAATTTGGACTTTATTTGATTTGTTTGTGGATTTTAGAAGCTTACTGGAAAAAGAAAAAGGAAAATGGCTTAACCTTATAATACGCGCAGGGCGAGGCTTAGCGCCAGAGCCCACTGGGTCGGCCCAGCTGCTCGGCTGCATGCACGCAGGCTGCCACGTCGAAGGCGGTTTTCCGAAAGTACGCCTACACGCAGGGTGAGGCAGAAACGAGGGAAGCCGCTTCCACTTAAACGGGCGGGCCCGCCTACTAGGTCACTGACGCGCAGGACCCAGCGGCAGGTCGCCTTCAACCTCCCGCGCGGCGCGACAGGAAACAGAGGAGGCGAGGCCGAACGGCGCCGGCGCTCTCCCCGGCGGCACCGACCACCTCCATGGGCGCCCGACACACCGGCGTGCTCGGGAGAGTGTGCCGCATCCTCTGAGGCACTCCACGGGTGCTGGGGCGGTCTAACGTGAGCTCCCCATCGTCCATGGTGGAGGAGGCCGACGTCGAGGTTCAGCACAGGCGAGGCAGACGCGGGGAGGAGGAACTGGAGCTCGTGGAGAGTCGGAGGTGGTGATGATAGGGCATTGGCGTGGCTAGGTGGGAGAGAGAGAGTGGCTAAGGCGCCCGGATTTTGGCGGCGGCCGGCGGTTGGCTCCGGCCTTGGAGAAGGATGGAGGGCACGGGAGGAAGGATGGGTTGGCCTGGGTGGTGTTTGGGAGAGAGGGAGAGAAAATGGATCAGAGAGGAGGGCCTGGGACGGCCTTGAGTAGCCGGCCTGTGGCTCACTGTGGACGCGGCGCATGGGTGGCCGCGGCAACGGCTCGGACAGCCAGGAGAGAGAGCGAGGGTTTGTCTGCGGTGCTCGTGGGGGTCGACTAGGGCGCCAGGAAGAGAGAGAGAGAGAGAGAGAGAGAGAGGGGCGAGCTCCGGGTGGAGCCACGAGCTCACACACGCATTGGCAGGCTCAGGCGGCTCTGGGCGCGTGCAGCACGGGCAGGACAGAGAGGGAAAGGAGGGGGGCAGCAAGGTGGCGTGTTGCGGACGTCAAGGCACCTCGACTAGCGCGCTGGGGCGGCCCGAGGTGGTGGGGGAGCGCGGCTTCAACGGTCGAGTTCTCTGCCAGGCGCTCTAGAGCACGTAAGTGGCCGGCATCCGCGGCTTTTCCGCGTGCACTCGCGCGTACACTTGTGTCTAGTGGCTGCAGGGGGGAGTAAACAATGTGGCAAGGGCATTGGATGCCTTGGTGAGCCAGTAGAGGAGAGGAGGGGTGGAGAGAGAGTGAAAATGCTGCTGTCCAGAGAAGAAAAATGGGTCTCTGCCCCCCTTAACCATTGCTCCTTGGGCAGCAAAGCATGCAGGAGGTAGAGGAGGAGCAGGTGAGGCCGTGGGAAAAAGTTCAGCTCATGGAGATTAGTGGAAGTGGCCAAAACATGAGTTTTGAAATTCTGCCAGAAGGTGTTTGATGGTGGTTTGGGCTGTCTAAGTTGCTCAATTTGCTTTGGAACTTAACAGGAGTGAGAGGCATTACAAATTAGTAGTGCCCACCAATTTTGAGGTCAAATGGAGAAAGTGGCCAATGCAATGTTCATAAACCCTAGAAATGGGCAGAAACACTTGTGGCTGGATTTTATCATGCTATCTTGTTCTCCTTGATGCACCACTTGGTGTAGTGTCATAATTTGGGAATTTGAGCATATCCACAAAATTTGAGATCAAAAGGAGACACTTGGCAATGTAGAGTTGATCAAATTTGGTTCTGGACAGAAAAGGTTTTGAGGCACTTTGATCAAGTTATACTATTCTCCAACTTGTGTCACTTGGCCTAGGTGAATTATTAGACCATCTGAGCATGTGTACAAATTTTGAGAATATTTGGACATGTTTGGTAGTGCAAAGTTGTTCAAACTTGGAAAAGTACAGAAATGGTTTTGAGAGGGTTTGGTGGGGCTATATTGTTCTCCATGACATGAGATTTTTTAGGATCCTCAAGTAGGTCATTTTGGACATGATAGAATTTTCATGTATTTAATGGAGAATATTTTCTTTGTAATCATTTCAAAAGCTTGAAATGTCCAGAAATAGTTTTTGAGGGATTTGACCAATAATTTGAACATGACCATGTGTTGAAACTCTTATATATGGACAATATATGTCCACTGAGCTTCCCTAAATTTTCTCAATTTTTTTTGAAACATTAAAATAATTTTAACCTATTAAAGGCCATTTCTAGCCTTAAGAAAAAGCCTTTAAATAAAATAGGAAAATTACTTTTAAAATTATATTTTTGTGGTTTATGGGAGCCTTATACCTAATAGGTTTCAAATATATATTTTTAAAGATTTTTCACACCTTAATTAAGGGACTTGTAGTTAAAGTCTCAATTCAGGGGTTTTTGGAAAACCTAATTTAGAAAATTCTTTTTGGCCAAAATATTTTTGCAAGAAATTGTTTTTGTGTCCTACACACATGGCATGATCATTGGGCAAGGTTTTGGATTAAGGAGAAGGTGTATAAGAGTTGGAGGATTTATTTGATTTTTAGAGCACATGCAACCAACACACAAAAAATCAAATCAAGCAAAGACCTAAACACTCAAAAGTTTTTGACAAACCACACTTTATCATGATTTATTAGATTAAGTGTTATGGCATGCAAATCAGGGTGTGACACGACCCCTCCCGAAGCGATGGTTCTCCTCGTAGATCTCCTGATTCCTCGCCTCTGAGGTGACTTGTGCCGCGGCCACAGCGGCAGTAATGCTCTTTGCATGCTCGACGAGGCGCTCCTCCTCCTCCCGCAGGAACTCGGTGTAGCATGCAAGTTCGTTGACGCATGTGCGGGCATCCACCTCCGCCTCCCGCCTTCGGGCGGCATGGCGGAGCGGGTGATGACCCCGGCGGTCGACGGTGGGCTGGCAGCCACAGCGGCCGACAACGGGGTGGTGGCCACGACCACCACTTCCTGCCTTCGGGCCATGGTGACAGAGCGGGTGATGGCCACAGTGGCCGGGAGTGGGGTGGCAGCCATGACAGCCACCTCCCTCCTTCGGGCTGCGGCGGCGGAGCGCGCGATGGCCCTGGCTTTTGACGCTGGTGTGGCGGCAATGGCAGCCGACAACAGCTGCCGACGTGTACTGACGGTGGAGCTTGTTGTGGGTGTTCCGTGCACACCCAACAGGGACGCCATGCGCACTACACTATGCCGGGGACTGCGCTGCCGCCGCGGTGTAGCCTCCTAGCTGGAGCTGTCCCCTGATGACGACGGAGTGGCTGAGCGACAATGACGGACCGGTGCCATTGGCGATTGTGGGAGAAGCAGACGAGATAAGCTATAGAGAGGGAGGGGAAAATGCGACGCAGGACTCGCCGGCCGTTAGGGTTTTTATAGCAGGACGGTAAGCATTGGGGTTTTGGGGGATTTCACCGAGTCAGGCGGGATGCTTGCGTGGGAACCTGCGAGGTTGCGCGGGAACGGGCTCACCAACGAGTCATTGGCGTCACCGTTTGGCCAAAAGAACGCCCCCATGCGTTGCGCAAGCTTGTGCTGTAAGCCATCTGTGGCATCGAGGTGACAAGATGTGCGAGAGGAGGACGAAAGGCCATGTACATATACGGTTAATAAAAAAAGTTTGCAATTTAATTACCTACTATACCACCATCCTGGTTTATAAGTATGATTTAACTAATAAAATATGAATGGATGTCGCCAAAGATTATATAGTTGCATTTGTATTTGAACATAGTTTCCAATTATATAATTTTTAAAACAAGCATTAACACTTTGTTGGTTAAATTTGAGGCCATATTATGGCACAGAATATAAAGGAGACTATAGACTAGACGGAGGTGGTAGCACACGGCCGCTCTCTACGCAGCGACGCAACTGTCGGCCGGCTTGTAGGCGACCATTTCCTGTCTGTTCAACTGCTCTATGCGTGTGGTTGCTTCCAGTTCAGGCGGCCGCGGCGCGCTCTGCTCGCGTCATGCCGCGTGCTCTACTCTCGCGTCCCTCCGGGTGCTCTTCCCTCATCCCTCCATGCGCGCTACTAGTGTTTGGGGCCCACGCATGATCACACACGTTCATGTGCAAGCGGTTGCGTCGGGCGCGGCGCAACAATGCAGTCACCCGCTGCAAAAACTGCCATGTGGATGCATCGAGAATCCACGCCGCCCGGCCCTGTTTTATTCATGCGGCCATTTACCTTCATATCTCGTCTCACATGACAAAGTAAGCACACCCACGAGGGCACATATAGAGAGGACATCCAGCGGTTCTGATGGCGCTCCCCGTGGCTTCAATGGCGCTCCCTGCGGCCGATGACGACAACGGCGGGCAGTTCACCACGCATCACGTAGTGGACACCCACGTGAGGGGGAAGGCCCTCTCGGTGGTGTACACGAATGATCCGGTCTTGGTGGAGAGCTCCATCCAAACTATGGAGCAGTTCCTTGCCGAGGACAAGTACCGAGTGGTCAGCTTCGACCTCGAGTATACCATTGGTCATGCCGGGCACGATCAGAAGGTTGCCAAAGCCCAGTTGTGCGTGCGACATGACGTCCTCGTCTACCACTACCACCTTGCCACAAGGCCTTGCGAGCGTTTCTCCGGGTTTATCAACAGCTCCGACTAAAGTTTCGCTACGGTGGACACCACCAACGATCTAAAAGCACTCAAGGTTTCGGACTTGAAATGCCCAAATCTTGTCAACATCCAGCACCACTACAAGGTCTGGGGCAGCGATAAAAACAAAGTGAACTCCCTGGTTGACCTCGCCTCGGACATCATCGACCCCTACTACGCGAAGATGAAGGAAGAGAGAAATAAGGACAAGAACGCCTGGCACAGTGTGTGGCATGAGAAACTGGATGAACAACATGTCAAGTACGCGGCCATGGACGCGTACACAAGCTACGAGATGTACAGGAGGATCGTTTACATGAGGAATTGTCTTCTTCCTGACCTAGATGAGGGATCGAGGCACATATCATTGGCGGGAGCGTCACAAGAAGTAGATGACTAGACGATCTTTTCTCCTACTCTAGAATGCATGCAATTGTTTATTGAGGTGTGTGCAAATGATCTGTATAGTCACTTATGTAATTGGATGTTTATTTCAGTTATATATATACATGTTATTCTACTGTAGACAGAGCAATTCACACGACTTATTAGCAGCAATGGTCTGTGTTATTATTGGTATTTGCACACATTTTTGGTGACGGACCTGTTTGCCGCGTATCACACACACCTTGATCTGGCTGACCGTTTCTTTTGTGTTGCCTAATCACAAATAGTTCATCCGAGTGAACCGTATGCTCTATATCACACACGCCTTCATCAGGCTGCCCGTTTCTTTTGTTCCGCCTCATCGCAAACAGTTCATTAAGCTGAACCGTATGCCCTGCATTGCACAAGCAACTAAAATCTGAACCGTGTTTGATAGCTCCTCCATCGCAAAAAAAAATTCACCTTTTTTGACGGTTCTTTTACACCACCGGTTGCGATTATGGCATCACACACAGTTTCGTTGAAGGGTCTCTGATCGTAGTGTCGCGTTTGGACCATCCTGCAGTATTATGTTGATGGAGTTGGGGCAGGTTTTTCAACCATGTGCGAGCCGTCCCCTTCAACATCGTAGTTAGATACTTGGCACAAACTGCATCGCCGACACCTAGCACGCCCATGGCGATCTCGTAGCTCTCAATCCATGCAGCCGGATCAAGGTCAGCCGTGTAATTGGGAACCTTGTGGGGGCCTTTGATGTACTTGGGCATGTGCTCATTGCGTAAAGCTGTCGCTAGACAGGGTATCCCAATGGTTCTGGTACTCGATCTCGTACCTTGCAAAGCCAATGTGGTTGTAGTAGGTCATGGTTGAGCCATCGTGTTTGCAGCTTCCGCTTCCCGCATAGCTTGAGACGTGTCAATAATTGCTTGAGCATCTAAAACCCCAGGCCGAGGTAGGTCACGCGGTTACTCGTGGTGCCGACGTGCGCTGCTGGAGACCGTCGGTGATTCGGCATGCCGGCTCCTGCTGCAACTTGGGTCCGGGGTAGAGTGAAGTCGCTGCTGACTATAGGGGTAGTTTGCTTGCTGGGTGACCATAGTTTTCAACATCTCAATATCGTTTCGGGTATCGATCTCAACTAGGTTGTTCCCGGTGATCGGAAGCGCGACAAGATTGGTAGTCGTCGCCAACATGTTGTCGGCGGGGTTGGAGAAGTGATCCACCGTCGTCAGGAAACAATGCGGGGACGTCTGAACATGCGATGGATGCATGGCCGACTCTTGCTGGCGTGGCTGAGCCGGCTGATGAGGCTGAGCCGGCAGTGGCTTCCCCTCTCCGTTCGGGGGTGCGACCCAGGTTAACTGGGGTATAACCGGCCCTTTGGGGGCATTCGTTACTACCACTACTGCATGGTGCTGCTAACGTGACACTACAATCAGAGACCCTTCCACGAAACTGTGTGCGATGCATTAATCGCAAATGGCAATGTAATGAAACCATCAAAACGATATGAAATGTTTGCGATGGCAGAGACTTCAAACACGATCCAGATTATGGTTGTGTGTGCGATGCGTGGCATACGATTGATCCGTACGAACTATTTGCGATGAGCCAGAACAACAAAAACGGGCAGCCATATCAAGGTGTGTGTGATATACGGCATACAGTTCACTCGGATGAACTGTTTGTGATGATCGAGTTGAACACAAACTATGTGGCCTACCAAGATGTGTGTGATACCCGACAAACAGGTCGGTAATCAGAATTGTGTGCGATCATTATAGACAGTGCGTATGATTTTTTTGTGAATTGTGTGCTCGACAGGGCACACAATTCCAGAAACCAACCCGTGGGAAATAATGTAGAAGAGTCCTATCCAATACGTATTGCTAACCGTCTGCGATAAGATTGACAGGGGAAACAGGGATAATGAATTAATGAGGGAACAGAAACAGATATATGTATAGTCTGCTTAATTTAGTCCTCTTCTTCTTGGTGTTGGATGGCCCCGTGACATCGTCTTGGTGAGGACGCTTCTTGTCACTGACAATTGGCTTTTCATTGCCGCATCCGTCGTCATCGTCATTGCTGTCATCGTCGTCGTCCTCCTCGTTCGACCATTCCTCCTCATCATCATCGTCATCCTCTTCTTCGTCCTCTGACGGCTCCTCGTCCATCTGGTTGTCGTCTGACCACTAGGGAGGTGGTGTTCCTTCCATGATCCGAATAAAATCAAGGTCTGGGCTCGATACCGGACTCATGGAAGACGAGCGTGATGATTCCAATGTTGGCCCATTGCTGAGCGCCAGACTGTTGGCGGAACTGTTGTCCTCGCTATCGCTCGACATGGGTGCGGTACGTATACAAAGTGCGAGAAAGCGAGATTGTAGAGTGTGTGCAAGTGTGTATGCAGAGAAGATGAAGATGGTGGACACTTAAGCGGGGTATACAGAGAAAAGGAATAGTCAATTAGAGCGGGGGATTGACGTATTGTCTAACCGCCTTGGCAGATGGTTAGAATACTGATATAATCAACCACAATTATTTATACCCAGTCACTCCAAATTCCCAGGGTTGCACAGTTTTCAATATGATAATTACACACACATGTTGGAGCATCCAAATATGAAACAAACATTTTACATACTCCCTCCGTGCCGGTGACCTAGGTGGGGGAAAAGAGAGAACTTGATGTTTATTTGCTAATCAATACCATTGCATCAATATAATTGACCAATGCATGTTATGCTAAGTAGTCTGATGTCATTGAATGCATACAAGCCCCATGACTCCTATTGGCTAATTTCTTTTTTCAGGGTAAACGCCAGGGAACGACCTTTGGGATTATTTAGTTTTCGTAATGTGACTTATGCACTGGTATGAATGTAGTAGGATAGTTGGCAAGCAATACATTGAGCTCTTCTTATCGATGAAGCTAGTAATAATAAAACAAAACCCCTAATCATCATTGCAAACAACGCATATGCGACAACCACAACTGCACATGCTAGTTCCTTCTTGTCTCTTGCTCTCATCTGTTTCTTGTGATTGATTCTTTCTTGCTTCATTGTACTGATTGTACACTCCAAATCAGTCAGTTCCTTCTTTAGCTTTACGTTATCATCTATGAGCATGGTGATAACACTCCGAGCCCTGCCATGCCATTATTCATCTAGCTAGTAAACAAAGGCACAAGCCTCATAACCCTGCCAATGTTAAATAGTATCTAGGATGAGTGGCGGCATTAACTCAACTAAAATGATGAACTTAGCACTAACCTCTAAGGGGCAACTGAGAAACCGTTTGCCAATGTCGAATCCCTCCGTGCATATACGTCGAGCGGGAGTGTGTCCGTGCACACAACTCATCTTTTGGTACCTCGGTGATGCTAAACTCGGAGTCAAACTTGTCGTATTTCGGGTTCCGCTGACCCTTGAACAGTTCAAACTCTGGGGTGCATGCGAAGAACTCAACCTCCCCAGTCTGCCTACTCGCTAATCTCTCGGGATAGCTCGATGAACAAGAATAGGAAATGAGACAGAACAGTTTACCCAGGTTCGGGCCACCTTGTTGTGTAAAACCCTACTCCTGCTTTGTGGTGGATTGGCCTCGAGGGGCTGAGGATGAACTAGTACAGTGGGGAACAACCTCAGGGGGAGGAGTGTTCTTGGGCTCGAGTGAGCTGGTGAGTGTGATGATGGAATGGATCCGATCACCTCTATGGTGGTGGCTAAGTCCTATTTATAATGGCTATGGTCCTCTTCCCAAATGAAGGCAGGAAGGGTTCCCACAACAGCCAAATTTGAAGGGAGACAACTAATACATGCTATCCTAACAAAAGTGGTCTTCTCCTACAAAAGCCTCTGGTCGTGACGTTGCGGTGGGCTCAGCGATGACCTCCGTCTTGGCGGTCTTGGTCTTGTTGCACCAGAATGGAAACCTTTGGTTTATTCCTCGGGACTCCGCGCCTGCGCTTGCCTCCTTAGCACCAAAGAGGAAACTGGTACACTGCACCCACTGGCGCTCGCCTGGCCTTGGTCGTCATGGCTCACGTCATCCGAACCTCATGAGGTGAAGCCTGCATAGAAATCTCCGCTCCTCCGAAGCCAGCCTGAGGTGGCCTCTCCTCGTGGACGTCTTGGTGTCGTCCGCCTTGCGAGGGTCTTGAGTTGTTGATGCCGATGCTGGGTTGTACCAGGCCGTCGATGAAGCCATGCCGTGGGACACAGGCAGGTAAGTCTGGGTACCCCCATTTCCAGAATGCCGATAGCAGCCCCCGGGCGCAAGGCACGCTCGAACTTGGCTTCGAGGCGAAGCCAAGGGGCAAGTGCGGAGCACCGCGGGCCCTAACCGCCTGTGGCCTTGGTCAACACGTGGCAATTGATGGGATATGGGCGTCTCCACTTCCCCATGCTGCCTTGGCAACTGTTTGACTTGACGAGACTCTGCTGCATGCAGAGAGAAAACCATCATTGCGTGGGATCATGGAGGCCGGCGGTTGGCCTCCCTCCGGCTATAAGAGGGGAGGGGTAGAGCACCCCTCGCTCATCCCCATCTTCTCGCTGCCCACTCCTTCTTCTTCTTTGTCTCGCCGTCTTGCCGAAGTCCTCATGGCGCCGACGAGGAAGTTCTCCACCGCTAAGAAGGGGAAGGCCCCCAAGGAGGGGTCGGGTTCGCCACCACCCAAGAGGGGTCGCGGATGGCAACGTAGGTATGCCGCGACCCCGACGGTGGTTCCTCAGGGGCGCAGGCGCACTCCTCCAAGGGTGGGTGCTGCCTCCGGCGGCCGTGGCGGCACTTCTCCTTGCAGCGGGAGGCGTCGTGGCCGAGGCAGCTCCTGCGATGAAGGGAGGCGCTCCATGGTTGCCCAACCTCCTTAGTCGCGCTTCCACTCGGCGGACGCATTCCCGGAGTTTGTCGTGTGGTCGGAGAGGCCCGCGGGCACCTGGCTCCCGCTCCCGCACTTCTTGGTGGGTGCGCTTCTGACTGCGGGGCTCGACGGCCTCTGGCTGCAGGCGGATGGGTGCTGTAGCAGGGCCTCATGGGCTGGGGTTGAGGTCACGGCCACCGGCAACGTGTCCTTGACCCGCGGCTGGTAGGCGTTTGGCCACGCGCACCGCCTGAGCAGGAGGTACACCCTTCACTTCAAGTACGACGGCCTCGCGACCCTCTACATGTGGGTGTTTGGGGAAGATGGCCGCCGCGTGGAGTGCTGCCCCGAAGACGGCAGCAGCGACAATGAGCTTGGTTGAAAACGACCGCGACGACGACGAGGGTGAGCTTGCCCTTGGCAACGGCCGCAGCAGCCCCTGCGGCGGCAGCTCCTCCGACGAGAGCACCAGCAGTGGCGGCTATGATCAGCCACCCCAATGACGGGCTCGGATCATGGAAGGTGACGGGCCATCTTGCCGCCTTGCTCCGGTGAAGCGGGAGGAAGGCTCGGATTGAGCGTCGGGCGTTGCTGGAGCCTGGCCTCGGGAGCTGCTGCAGGCACGCGGCCTGCTTTTTTTAACCTTTCCTTTCTCCTGCATTTCAAAAAAGTAGAGTACCCCGCTGGGTTGTGTAATGAACTATGGAACTTATGCCACTATGCTATGTTTATTATTTTGATGTTATGCTATGATATATATGTCATGAGTAGGTGTCGTTAGGGTAACTTAGCTTGAGGTGTTTGCGGTAGTTTCCCACCCCGTGAGGGCGCGCCCTTCCAACGGCACCTGGCGAAGCCTCCTTCCTGACGACTCAGGAGCCATCGGCCTCAGGAGACGCTGTAGAGCTGCAGAGTTGTTAGAAAGCTTAATGGGGCGCCTTGTTCTTCCTCGCACGAGCCCCGGGCGTGGGTTGGTTGTGGCTAATGCATCGCATCGCGCTGCTCCGGGGCATGTACTTGAGAGGGTGCGTATGTCCACGCGCTCATCCGAGAGCGTCTCGCGAGGCTTAAGAAAGCCGAAGCACTGGGCCAATGGGGTTTCGGCGAGGTGTGTTTGCGTGCGAGCGAACCCAAATGTGCTCACCTGCCTAGCCCCCGCGCGCGGGACGCGCGAGGAGGAGCGACGGGCAACTGCCGCTCTTCCGAGTCAAGACTGAGAGGCGAGCGAAGTAAGAGGAGAAAAATCCAACTCGGGCGAACGGAAAAACGCAGGAACTCCGAATTCCATTAAAAAAAGTTGCAACCAACTACAGAAAGCAAGCAAAAGAACAGCCCCGTCTGGCACCTAGTCTTGTCTTCTCACAAGCGTGGAGCTAAGTGCCGCCACTAGGACGTGGGAGGGAGCCCCCGTGAGGCCTGCGGGCGACGCTTAGGAGACTCCGGGGCATGTATAGCCTCACTAATTATTACGTGAGAGTGTCACGAGCGGAGACCTTCACAGGCATGGGGCCTTGCTTCACGGGTAGAACTTTCGGAGGTACTAGATGTTCCAAGCGTTCTGGATGGGGATCCCATCCTGCGTCTCCAGGCACGTGGCGCCAGGCTTAGAGACGCGGGCAATCCTGAACGAGCCCTCCCACATGTGTGAGAGCTTATGCAGCCCCTCCCTGGAGAGCACCCGCCTTAGGATGAGTTCACCCACCTAGAGCGTCCAGGAGCAGACACTAGGGCTGTTGGTACCGTCACAACGCGTGCTGGTACCTTGCTGCTTGGAGCGAGGCTTAGTGGTGGCGTTCCTCCCCCAGCACGAGGTCCATCCCTCGCGAGGCGTCCTGGCATACCTCGTGAAACACCAAGACCCGCGTGGAGCGATGCCTGACCTCGTGAGGGAGAACCGCTTGAGCTCCGTAGGTGAGGAAGAATGGAGTTTCTCCCGTCGGCTTGGTCGCGGTCGTGCAGATGGACCACAACACGGACTGGAGCTCGTCGAGCTAGCCCCTGCCGTAGGCCTTGAGCTTCTTCTTGATGGTTCTTGCCTTGAGGCCTCTCAGGACCTCCGTGTTGGCGCGCTCGGCCTGGTCGTTGCTCCTGGGGTGTGACACTGAGGCGTAGCATATCCGCGTTCCAATGTTAGAACAATATGCTTTGAAAAGGTTGCTAGTGAACTGCGAGCCGTTGTCGGATTTCGAGTTCCGGCAAAACCCTTGAGGTTCGAACACTGGAATGCGCACTAAGATCTCTCCCCCTCTCTAGCTCGCGCTCCGTATGATCCCAGGGCCTAACTCGACGAACCCAAAGAACGCGAGACACAAGATTTATACTGGTTCGGGCCACCGTTGTGGTGTAATACCCTACTCCAGTGTGGTGTGGTAGATTTCCTTTTGGGCTGAGGATGAACAGTTACAAGGGAAGAACAGCCTCCTGAGGAGAGGTGTTCTTGTGCTTGGAAAGCTTGTGTGGTCGAGGATCAGAATCAGATGCCTCCCTATGGTGGTGGCTAGTCCTATATATAGAGGCCTTGGTCCTCTTCCCAAATATTGAGTGGGAAGGGATCCCAAAACGGCCAAATTCGAAGGGAGACAACCAGTACAAGCTATCCTGACAAAAGTAGTCTTCGCCTGCCAAAGGCTCTTGTGGTGACGCCGTCTTGGGCTCCACGGTGACCTCCGTCCTTCTTTCCTGTTGGTCCTGGTCTTGTTGCACCGATATGGAAACCTTTGCTTGACTCCTTGGGACTCCTCGTCTACACTTGCTCCTTTGGCACCAAAGAGGAAATGAGGACACTGCGCGCGCTAGCGCCCGCCTGGCTCCAGTCGTCATGGCTTGCATCACAGAAACCTCACGAGGTGTCCCTTGCCTTGATCTCTCCGCCCCTCACGAGCCAGGCGGGCGAGGCCGCCCCTGAGGAGGTCTTGCGTCGTCCCCTCGCGAGGCTTGGCCCCTCGCGAGGGTCTTGAGTGTTTGCTGGTGAAGATGGGCCGTATAGGGCCGATGGTGGAGCCACACTGCGGGCCGCGGGGAGGCAGGTCTGGGGACCCCCGTTCCTAGAATGCCAACAGTAGTCCCCGGGCCCAAGGCGCGCTTGGGCTTGGCTTCGAGGCGAAGCCAAAGGACAAGTGCAGAGCGCCATGAGCCCCAACAGCCTGCAGCCCCGCTTGACGCGTGGCGATTGATTAGATGTGGGCATCTCCGCTTCCCCACGCCGCCTCGGCAGTCGCCCGAATGGCGAGTCCCTGCTGCATGCAGAAAAAGATCTTTATTATGTTAGATCATGGAGGCCAGCGGTTGGCCTCCCCTTGGCTATAAATGGGTAGAGGGGCGGAGCCCCTGCCGCCCACCTCTTCCTTTGCTTCTCCCACTCCTTCTTCTTCCTTGCTTCACTATCAGAAGCGACACCCATGGAACCTACAAAGAGGCTCTCGGAGGCGGAGAAGGGGAATGCTCGCCAGGAGGGGCCCGGCTCACCGCCGCCCAAGAGGGAGCGCGACCGTCCCCGCAAGCACCCTGCGACCCCTACTGCGGCCCCTCGCGGCCGTGGTGGCGCCTCTTCACGTGGTGGTGGCCGCCCGAGTCGTGGTAGCCCCGTACATGAAGGGAGGCGCGCCAGGGCGGCCGTGCTTTCACTCGGCGGAAGTACTGCCGGAGTTCATCATATGGTCGGAGAACCCGGTCGGCACTTGGCTTCAGCTCCCGCGCTTCTTCGCCGACAAGCTGCCAGCCACTGGTCCAGGTGATCTCTGGCTTCAAGCGGACGGCTGCTGCAGCAAGGCTTCTTGGGTCGTGGTCGAAGTCTCCGCTGCAGGCAACGCGGTCCTGGCTCGCGGTTGGCAGACGTTTGCCCCCGCGCGCGGACTGGGCAGGCGGTGTGCCCTCCACTTCAAGTACGACGACAACATGACCCTCTTTGTGAGGGTATTTGGGGAAGATGGTCGCTGCGTCGGGTGCTGCCCCGAGGACAACGACGGCGACGAGGTGCTCGGCCTTGGCGATGGCCGCAACGAGAGTGACGGCGGCCCCGCCTTCGGCGCCGGCCATGTCTCGTCTAGCTACGGTGACTCTTCTTCTGATGACAGCTCCATCAGCGGCGGCTATGACCAGCCGCCGCACCCGCTTCGAAGGTGGCAGCGGGTCGTCTCATCGCCGCACTCCAATGAAGCGCAAGGAGGGGTCTGGCTGAGCTCAGGAGAGCGCCACGGGCCCGTCCTCGCGACCTTACGCGGGAGCACATTCTGCTTTTGTTTCGTTCTTCCTTTCCTTCCTGCATTAAGAGAGAGACAAGTATGGGGCCCCGCTGGGGTGTGGAACAATTATGATTTCTAAGTGGTTGTGCTATGTTTATCATTCCTGTGTTGTGTTGTAGCATCATGTTTTATGTATGCGCATAGGAATAACTTAGCTTGATGCGCCTGAAGTAGGTTTTGACTCATGAGACGCACGTTCCCCAATGCCTGACGAGACCTCCTATGCTCGAAAGGCGCCTGAGAACTACAAAAATTCGTTAGGGAATCCTTATTCTTCCGGATCCTGGTCATAGGTACTGCTGGCCGTAACCCAGTGCTTCACATCGCGATACCCGGGGGGCACAGATTGAGAGGGGTGCTCTAGCTTGCGAGCTCGAGCGAGGGTGCCTTGCGGAAGACAAGAAAACGGAAACGCTCACGAGGGCGTCGGGTCAAAAACGGGGTACCGAGGGCAGAAAAGGAGGCAACAAGGACAACGGAACCAAGCCAGCAAGGAACACCAGAAAGCAAATTATCTCTTAAAAGAGGAGGCAAACCAACTGCTGAAAGCAAATGAAAAGCCGCGTCCGGCACCTAGTCTAGTATTCTTGTCTTCTCACTAGCGTGGAGCTATGTGCTGCCACTAGCGTGGGAGGGAGCCCCCGAGGCCCGAGGGCGGCACTCCTGAGACTCAGAGGCATGTACAACCCCACTCATTATTATGTGAGGGTGTCACGAGCGGAGATTCTTCACAAGCACTGGGCCTTGCTTCACAGGCACCGGGCCTTGCTTCATGGCTAGAACTTGCGGAGGTGCTAGATGTTCCAGGCGTTCTAGATGGGGATCTCGTCCTACGTCTCCAGGCGCACGGCGCCAGGCCTGGAGACGTGGGCGAATCGAAACGGGCCCTCCCACATGGGCGAGAGCTTGTGCAACCCTTCCCTAGAGAGCACCCACCTCAGGACAAGATCACCCACCTCGAGCGTCCTGGAGCGGATGATGTGGCAGTGGTACCGCTGCAACGCCTACTGGTACCTCGCAGCTTGGAGCGAGGCTTCACGATAGCGTTCCTCCCCCAGCACGAGATCCATCCCCCGCATGGCGCCCTGCTGCATTTCATCAAATGCCAGGACCCACGCAGAGCGATGCCTGACCTCGTGTGGGAGAACCGCTTTTGCTCCGTAGATGAGGAAGAACGGGGTCTCGCCTGTCGGCCTGGTGGCGGTGGTGCAGATGGACCACAGCATGGACTGGAGCTCGTCGTGCCAGCCCCTGCCATAGGCCTCGCGCTTCTTCTTGAAGGTCCTTGTCTTGAGACCCCTCAGGACCTCCGCGTTGGCACGTTTGGCCTGGCCGTTGCTCTAGGGGTGCGCCATGGAGGCGTAGCAGATCTGCGTTCCAAGGTTAGCACAATACGTTTTGAAGAGATTGCTAGTGAACTGTGAGCCGTTGTCGGTGATGATGCAATTAGGGACCCCAAATCGGCTTACGAGGCCCTTGTTGAACTTGACTGCTAACCCAGCTGGGATGGTGCGGACAACTTCCACTTCCGCCCACTTGGTGAATTTGTTAATGGTGACGTAGAGGTAGCGGTAGCCTCCAGGCGCTCGAGGGAATGGGCCCAGGATATCCAGCCCCCAGACCATGAACGGCCATGAGAGCGGGATAGTTTGGAGGTCCTGAGCAGGCTGGTGGATCTGCTTGGCATGGAGCTGGCAGGCCTCGCAAGATTTTATCAGATCGGCCGCGTCGTTGAGTGATGTGGGCCAATAGAACCCGCTGCGGAAAGCCTTGTCGACCAGGGTGCGCATCGATGAGTGGTGCCCGCAGTCTCTGCCATGTATGTCAGCCGGCAACTCTTTCCCCTGTTCCCAGGAAATGCATCATAGAGAAACGTCATTTGGCTACTTCCTGTATAGCTCACCAGCCTGGATGCCGTATGTCGTAGCCTGCCGAGCCACATGCTCTGTGTCTTCCTCCTTCTCTGGCAGCGTGCCTTGCGTCAGGTATGTCCTGAACTCTTCGATCCAGCACCCCTCCTGAGACTCGAGCGCCAAGAGGAGGCGCGCTCCTAAGGTCGAGCCGCGGGCGGGGGCTCCCAAGGCTGGTGGCTGGGGGAGCTCCTCGTGAGTCGGCGTCGGCTCCGCATGCGGAGCTGCTGCCGAAGGCTTGAAGAGCCGCTCCTCGAAGACGCCAGGTGTAACACCCTCGATGCGGCTATATCCCCTATGTGTCAAAGCACGACTTAGAGGCATAACCGCATTGAAAGCAATGTCGCAAGTAAGGTAATCTTCACAACAACCCATGTAAATAGATAAAAGGGGAAAGGATACATAGTTAGCTTACACTCGCCACGTCACACAAATACATGAATAACATTACAATCATCCAATACACTCATGGTCTGACTACGGTACCAAAATAAAAGATCAACCCCCACATGCGACAAAGTCCCCGATCGCCCCAACTAGGCACCACTACTGATCATCTGGGAAAGACACATAGTAACGGCGAGAGTATTCATCGAACTCCCACTTGAGCTCAAGCGCATCGTCTGGAGCGGTATCATCGGTCCCTGCATCTAGTTTTGGAAGTAAACTGTGAGTCACGGGGACTCAGCAATCTCGCACCCTCGTGATCAAGACTATTTAAACTTATAGGTAAGGCAAGGTATGATGTGGAGCTGCAGCAAATGACTAGCATATATGGTGGCTAACATACGCAAAATAGAGAGAGAAGAGAAGGCAAAGCACGGTCGAACAACTATGATCAAGAAGTGATCCTAGAACAACATACGTCAAGCATTACTCCAACACCGTGTACACTTCCCGGACTCCGCCGAGAAGAGACCATCACGGTTACACACGTGGTTGATTCATTTTAATTAAGTTAAGTTTCATGTTATCTACAACCGGACATTAACAAATTCCCATCTACCCATAACCGCGGGCACAGCTTTCAAAAGTTCAAATCCCTACAGGGGAGTCCCAACTTAGCCCATCACAAGCTCTCACGGTCAACGAAGGATATTCCTTCTCCCGAGACATTCCGATCAGACTCGGCATCCCTGTTTTACAAGACATCCTCGACAATGGTAAAACAGGTCCAGCAACACCACCCGAATGTGCCGACAAATCCCGATAGGAGCTGCACATATCTCGTTCTTAGGGCACACTCGGATAAGCAATCCGTACTACTAAAACCAGCCCTCGAGTTTCCCCAACGTGGCACTGCAAGGGGCTCTAGTTTGGACCAACACTCAGAGGAGCACTGGCCCGGGGGGGTTTAAATAAAGATGACCCCTGGGCTCCGGAAACCCAAGGGAAAAAGAGGCTAGGTGGCAAATGGTAAAACCAAGGTTGGGCATTAAGATAAACAAGATAATATGGTGATATCCCAACAATAAACAATGTTCCAACAAGGAAGGATCTCCAATCTTCACCTGCAACTAGCAAAGCTATAAGAGGGGCTAAGGAAAGCGGTAACATAGCCAATCAACGGTTTGCTAGGACATGGTGGGTTAGAGGTTTGACATGGAAATTTGGGAGGCATGATAAGCAAGTGGTAGGTATCGTAGCATAGGCATAGCAAAAGAGCGAGCATCTAGCAAGCAAAGATAGAAGTGATTTCGAGGGTATGATCATCTTGCCTGCAAAGTTGTCAGAGTTGACTTGATCCTCGTAAGCAAACTCAACGGGCTCCTCATTCGTGAACTCGTCTCCGGGCTCTACCCAAACAAGACAAACAAGCAAAAGGAACACAATCAACCATGTGCAATGCTCAAACAACATGATGCAAACATGGTATGATATGCGGGATGCGGTATGTGATGCATATGCAAGATTTGACAAGGAATGATTGAACCTGGCCTCCACTTGGAAATCCAAGAGTTCCACTGGAAAGGTGGGGTGATTTCGGTTGAAATCGATATAAAGATCACCAGAATTGGATGCACGGTTTGGAAATGGCAAGCAAAACAAATATGGCACCGGTCTGCGATAATCAGCAAGTAGCCATTTAAATGCATCAACATAAATATGCTACAACACTCAAATATAACAACAAAATACATGGCAGGGATCCACTCATAATTCTTGAGAAAAGATGAACACGGAGCTACGGCTAATTCATCCATTAACAGGTTCAAACAAGCATGGCAAAAATGCAAATGATAACAGGTTTCAGACTTAGTGAAATTAACACAAGTCTGGAATTTATCATCAGGAAGCACACTTTAGAGCATGAAAACTACATGCTACAGGAACTTAACATGGCAAAGCAAGGCATGGCATGAAGCTACTGAAAGCACTTAACAAAAGTCCCTTAGTGACCTTGAGCCAAAAGGGATCAGAAAATACAATTGCAAGCATGTGAACATGGCAAAAACATAAACAGATCTCAGACTTAGTGTTAAACTGGAGCATGCAAATCAGTTAATGAGTAGGCATGTTTACAAGCTCGATACAATCACTACAGAGTATGGCATGAAACACTAAGCATACACCCATCAAGAATACATGGCATAGAAGCTATACATGGCAAGAACAACAACATAGCATGCACAGATCAATAGCAACATCCTCGGCAAAATCGCTAACAAGTCAACAATCTGCCAGGATTGACGATATAGCAAAAATAGAGCTTGATTAACTCAAGCTAGGGTTCTCCATAAATGCAAACAAAGACATGGATGGATAGATCACCACAATGTTAACAAAACATCCTTACTGATCATCCTCAAAAGAGGCACGGATCAGTAGGAAACAACATGAACATATGGCATACCGACGAAATCAGGACAAGGACTTGTGAAATTCTAAGTCCCTGAAAACAGCATTACCGGTTACACTACTTTCCAAGCTTGTGCTAGTCACCACGCATATAAAAAAATACATGGTAAGCACCTATGTAAAGATTGCATGGCATATAACAAAACTCATGTAGAGCTCAGGAGCATATCATGCACACATTAATCATGTCAAAAATGACAAATATCTATTTGATGAAATAGATCTGGCAAAATTATCATATAGCCCTCTTCCAACAGCATTTCGGGCATCAAGATGAGCTCAAATGAAAATGATGAAATGAGATGAAACGATGTACTCACAGAGGCGAACATTTTGATACGCTACACGCGCAAATCGGAGCTAAGGATGCAAAGTTATAGCATGATGAAAATTGCAAAACAAATAAGGGGAGAGGGGGAAAGTCAACCCTAGAACTCCCAGATCTGGATCGGGGCGAGCACTGTAGTGATGCACTATTCACCGGCGCGTGAACCGAAGATGGCCGGCCGGAGAGGGAGGCACCTGGGCCGGATCCGGGCCGGATGTGAACGGGGGCGGCGTCGGCGGTCTTCGGACGACGGCGGAGGAGGTCCGGCGAGCTCGCTGTGGCGGCGGGGCGAGGTCCGGCGAGCTCGCTGTGGCGGCGGGGCGAGGTCCGGCCGGCGCGTGGTT
>NC_041386.1:367516224-367537155 GCF_002162155.2 Triticum dicoccoides | reverse complement strand
GGCCGCGCGCGGGCCAGGCGGGCCGGCGCGGGCGAGGCGGCGATGTGGGGCACGCGCTGCCACGTGGCACGCCCCGGTTGGCGCCGGCAATTGCGTCCGGTGTGGGCGGACGTGTCCGCGCACGGAGAGAGAATTTTTAGGGTTTTGGATGGAGGGGATCCGGGAATTTTTGGAGGGGACCTAGTTTTATAGATAGGAGGAGCTAGGAGCCTCCAAATTGAGCACGGTTTGCGGCCACACGATCGTGATCGAACGATCTAGATGATGGAGAGGGTTTAGGTGGGTTTTGGGCCAAATTGGAAGGGTGTTGGGCTGCAACACAAACGAGGCCTTCTCGGTCCCTCGGTTGACCGTTGGAGTATCAAATGAGGTCCAAATGGCACGAAACTTGACAGGCGGTCTACCAGTAGTAAACCAAGGCCGCTTGGCAAGTCTCGGTCCAATCCGGAAATGTTTAACCCCCACACACGAAAAGAGGTAGAAAGGGGCACCGGAGGAGATAGGAGCGCCGGAATGCAAAATGGACAACGAGGAAAATGCTCGGATGCATGAGACGAACACGTATGCAAATGCAATGTACATGATGACATGATATGAGATGCATGACAAAGGCAAAAACACATGGAGACAAAAACCCGAACCCGAGGAAAATAAAATAACTTAGGCCGGAAACGGCAAGAGTTGGGATACATATAAGGTAAATTACATCCGGGGTGTTACACGAGGCTTCTGGGGCAGCCGCTTGGATGCTCTTCTGGCGATGTCGTCGACCTCTTTGTTGGTGCCATGAGGCACATGCTGTAGCTCCAGGCCCAGGAACTGCTTCTCCATTTTTCGCACCTCCGCAAGGTATGCCTCCATGTGCTCATCCTTAGGCTCGTACACCTTGTTAGAGAAGTTGACGAGGAGCTGCGAGTCTCCCTTGATGGTGAGGCATTTCACCCCAGGGCCACCGCCGCTTTGAGGCCGGCAATGAGACCCTCGTACTCTGCGATGTTGTTGAAGACCTTCTCGCCCCACTGGAAGCAGAGCTGTATTGCGTAGTAAAGCTTGTCCTGAGTGGGCAAGATGAGCACGGCTCCAGCCCCCGCGCCCTGATCTGCAAACACGCCATCGAAGTACATGACCCAACCATCTGGCACTTCACTTCCTGGTGAGAGGGATCGGTTCTCGCCTGCTTCGAGCTCCGGGGTGTCGGTCCATTCTGCCACAAAGTCGGCGAGTGCAGCAACCTTGATGACTATGGTTGTGCTGAACTCCAGGTCAAATTCTTGTAGCTCGATGTTCCATTCGGCAACCCTTCTCGCAACATTGGGGCTTCTAAGCACTCTCTCCAACGGGTAAGATGAAATGACCTTGAAGGGGTGACCTTGGAAGTAGTGGCACAGCTTGCGCGAGGCCACCAGGAGCGCGAGCAAGAGCTTCTGAGGCATGGGGTATCGCGCCCTCGCATCTCGCAGGACCATGCTGATGAAGTACACATGGTGTATCGGATTTCGGGTTCCGGCAAAACCCTTGAGGTTCGAACACTGGGGTGCGCATGAAGATCTCCCCCGTCTCTAGCTCGCGCACTCAACGATCTCACGGCCTAGCTTCACGGACCCAAAGAACACAAGACACAAGATTTATACTGGTTCGGGTCACCGTTGCGGTGTAATACCCTACTCCAGTGTGGTGTGGTGGATTGCCTCTTGGGCTGACGATGAACAGTTACAAGGGAAGAACAGCCTCCTGAGGAGAGGTGTTCTTGTGCTTGGTGAACTTGTGTGTTTGAGGATGATCTGGATCCTCTCCCCTATTATGGTGGTGGCTAGTCCTATTTAGAGAGGCCCTGGTCCTCTTCCTAAATATTGAGTAGGAAGGGATCCCACAACGGCCAATTTGAAGGGGAACAACTAGTACAAGCTATCCTGACAAAACTAGTCTTCGCCAGCCAAAGACTCTGGTGGTGACGCCGTCTTGGGTTCCAAGGTGACCTCCGTCCTGCCGTCCTGCTGGTCTTGGTCTAGTTGCACGGATATGGAAACCTTTGCCTAATGCCTTGGAACTCCTCGCCTGCGCCTGCCTCCTTAACACCAAAGAGGAAATGAGGACACTATGCGCGCTGGTGCCTGCCTGGTCTTGATCATCATGGCTTGCGTCATTGGGACCTCGTGAGGTTTGCCTTGCCTTGATCTCTCCGCCCCTCGCGAGACAGCCTACTGAGGCCGCCCCTGAGGAGGTCTTGCGTCGTCCACCTCGCGAGGCTTGGCCCCTCACGAGGGTCTTGAATGTTTGCTGGTGAAGATGGGCCGTACGGGCCGCTGGAGGAGCCACGCTGCGGGCCACAGGTAGGCAAGTCTGGGGACCCCCATTCCCAGAATGCCGACAGTAGCCCCCGGGCCCAAGGCGCGCTCGGGCTTGGCTTCAAGGCGAAGCCAAAGGGCAAGCGTGGAGCGCCACAGGCCCCAACAGCCTGCAGCCTTGGTCAATGTGTGGTGACTGATTGGACGTGGGCGTCTCCGCTTCCCCATGCAGCCTTGATATCCGCCTGGCTAGGCAGCTACGACATCCTACATAGTTGCCTCTCCGTTGCTAGCAATGCACTCCCCGACTTCTGTGCTTCCTCGTACCTCTGCCTCCTCTTTCAATCCAACTCGAGCTCTGCCCTTATTAACATGGCACCGAGCCGGACGGAGAAAGGGAAGAAGCCCCTGTCCTCGGTCAACTCAGCTCCGGCCGTTGAGCCTGCCGTCGGCCGATCGCGGGTGCTCAATCGAGAGGCCATGGATAAGGTCCGCCTCGCGCTCGCTACCAGCTTCAATGAATGGGGGGATGGTGGCCTGGCCTGCGTCCCGAGCCTCCATCGATAGGACGGCCACCGAGGTCTCGTTCTTCGTCGATGCTCTGTGGGCCGGCCTGGTTCCTCCCTTCTCCGCCTTCTTCGATGCCGTGCTTTCCCATTACCAGATCCATATGCTGCACCTTGATCCCCAATCTGTCACCCTTCTCGCCGTCTTTTCCTTTGTTTGTGAGGCCATGGTGGGCATTGTTCCTTCTGTGGCCCTCTTGCGCCATTTCTTGCCGCTGCACCTGACCAACCCCCGACAGTGCTCTGGGTGCGTGAGTTTTCAGGCCGTGCCGGTGATGGGCGGCTCAAGGATCGATTTTGATCTCCCGCCGTCCCCGAGCGGGTTTCCGACGCGGTGGGTGGATGTTGATGTCGGAGTACTCAGCCCTCTGCTCTCGCCTTCGTCGTCGTTCGCCGTCCCCAGCTCCGGCTGGGGTCACGAGGAGCTCGCGGGATCCCGTCTCGCCTTCGTCTAGCTCCGGCTGAGGAGGCTGAAGGATCTCGATGTGGCAGCGCCCAAGGTGATGATGGAGTGCCCAGCTGATGTGGGCCCTGACCAGCGATCAGGATCGCATGAGGCTTCAGGCGTCGGGGCTTTTGACCGAGGAACGAAGGACGGTGCTCGAGGTCTTGGCTGGCGACCGCTCGCCGGGTGACTTGCCTCAAGTGGGTTGTTGCTTATACGACTGCTCGAACAGGGTGGAGTTCGCGGGGTAGATGCCCTCCTTCGATGAATGGGGGTTGCGCCCAGTTGACCTTGTGGGGCCCCGTGAGAACCCTGTCGCTGTGGTTCCTCTTCCTGCTACCGGCGCCGAGCTTGCCCCAGGAGTGGACGCAGGGGGCAAGCACCGCTGGAGGCTGGAGGCGCGGGCGTCGAGGTGTCGATGCTGCCTGGGGCTCCCGAGGCATCATCCTCGGGAACCCGTGATTCCTGCCCTAGGCGGCAGCTGAGGAGGCAACACAGTATGCTGTTCCTCAGGCCGAAGCTCCTAAAGCCTCGACAGGTCGTCGCGAGGCGGAGCCCGATAGCTCTCCTCAGCATGGCGCTCTTGATGTCATCTCCTTGGGTGCTTCGCCAGTCGCACACCATGCTGGTCGTCACGTGCAACGCTTGGGCCGGTTCCGCGTGGACTTCGCGGCGCTCCGAAAGAGGAAGGGGTCTCCGAGCTGCAGAAGTGGCGCCGTCCGACTGTTGAAACATAGGAAGTACATCATCGTAGATGAGTAAGTACCTTATCTCTATAATTCCTCGAGTGTCGCTTCCCTTCTTGACGGTGGTTTTCCAGGATCCCATATACCAAGGCCATGAAGGCCTGGTGACGTAGCCTCTTCCTGCCTCGAGTCTTCCACTAGCCCTGAGCGTACCAAGCCGGCATGCTGCCCCCGTCACAGGGTCGGCTGGAGAGGCAGGTGCGCCGGCTTGGCGCTTTGAGCCTGCGCTCCTGCTGTCTCTTCTTCGTGGCCTTGTCGGGGGTGTGACGAGCGTGCCAAGATCTCCTCCTATGGTTAGGGACGGTGACTGGATGGCTTCGGTCTTGGTCCCTTCTTCGAGTGGTGAACCTCATCCCAACCGGGCTCCTGCTGAAGCCCAGTTGGCGTCCAGAGGGGCGCCAGCCCCCAGCCCCTGCAGGAAAGGGGTGAGCCGCTTCAGGTCCCGTCAACGGCCCCTGCCATGGAGGATGGAGCCGGCTGCGCATGAAAGGAGGTCGTCTGCCACGAGCTTTTTTGGGAGGCGATGGACGCGATGAACCGGCTTGGCGGGGAGCTCGCAGATGTAGACGCCCGCTACGAGGCTGAGGGTCTTCGGCTGGTGGAGGAGTTGTATGAGCTGAAGGTGGCTATCAACCTTGGGCGCCACCAACGTGAGCTTGATAATGCGAAGGCCGAGGCGTCTCTTGCAACTTCACACGAAGCTTGCGCCTGCGCTTTTGAAGAAGCTCGGGAAGCTGATCGACGTCGCGAGATCGCAGAGAAGCGCGCGTGGGAGCTCCAAGCCTAGAGTGCTTCCCTGGAGCAGCAAGTGGAGGCGCGCAAGGCCGCCTTAGTGTTAATGAGGGGGATGCCTATCGAGGAGGAAGAGATCCTGAGGCGTGAGGAGGCGCTGGCACTAGCAGCTGCGGAGCGTAGCCTTGAGCTCGAGCGGTTGGAGATGAGGGAGCGCCAGGTTGCCCAAGCTGAGGACGTTGTTGGTGCGCGCGAGGCCAAGGCCCAGGAGGAAGTCAATCGCCGAGCGGTCGAGGCTCGTGCAGACCTTGTGGGAAGGTACGACCTGAAGTTGAAGCTTGTGGAAGTCGAGGCTGTGGGCAAGACAAGGGCCCTTAGGTCAGGGCTGGACGAAGCCGAACGCCATGAGAAAGCCGATGTAGCTGCCCTGTCTTCAGTGCAAGCCAAGCTGGCTTCTGCACATGCCGAGCTGTCTTCTCTTCAGCAGCGGGTCGCCGATGCTGAATCCTCTGTGGAGTGGGGCAGGGAGGAAGAGCTCCGGTGGCGGACACTAGAGCGCGAGAACGCCCCCATGCTCCAACACCTCAGGACCAGAGCCAATGCGGTGCTGGGCGCCGTCTGGGACGAGAATGCGCCTCATCCCCACTCGGATGACTACGCCAGTCACCTCCTTTTCTTCACCGACATGGTGACGTGCTTGGAGAATCGATCCGAGAGGGCTCGCGTGCTTGTCAAGGAGAGGAGTCGTGGCCTGCTCAAGCGTGCGTTCTCCCGTTTCTTCAGCCATCTCCAGAACACGTACCCCAACTTTGACTTCGACGCCGCCATTGCTCCAGTGCCCCAGGCCATCCGGGATGACCTGGCGCGCTGGGTTGAGGACAATGTGGACGCCCTAGTTAGGTCCTTCACCCCCGAGGATGACGCGGTGGCGGTCGCTGCAGATAGAGGCGACGTGGTGGACGATGACGAGGGCGGCGCCGGCGATGGCGGCGACGATGCTGGTGACGATGACAGAGACGTCGGTGATGGTGATAGCGATGCCAGCGATGCGTCTGAGGGCGACCCGGAGGACGTGGTGAGCGACATGTCCGATTGAACCCGCGCTTCTTTGTCGCTGACCCTGCATATGAAAGCTCAGGCACGGCCCTGAAGATTGTAAGACCATATTGGGAGGGGAAGCCCCTCATGTAAACAGATTATTGCTTTTGTTCTTCGGCTAGGATAAAGATGTGTTTTCATAAATCTACGAGTCCCGCCATGAGCCTACTTCTGCAGTTTTACCTTTGTCCGGGCTAGTTCCCGACCGGGCCACGAGGTCTTGAGTTCTGGAGGAGCCTACCAATCCGCCCGAGACGGCCTCGCGAGAAGTGAGCGTTAGCCATGGAGGGACGTGTGCGCATCGTTCCCAGCCCCCGCTCGCGAGGAGCTCGCACGTGGGGGGGGAGGCAGCAGGGGTGAACCCTGAACCCCGAACCAGGGCCAGGAACCAAATCGCAAGAAATCGCACGAACGAGAAAAGACACCCCCCGCGCTTACCAATGAAAACTCAGCTTCAACTTAAATCCGAAATCAGAAAACAGGGCTACAAAAAGAGAGATTGAAAGCAAATGGCCGCGTCCGGCACCTAGTCTAGTTTTCTTGCCTTCTCACCAGCGCGGAGCTAAGTGCTGCCACTAGTCGTGGGAGGGAGCCCCCGAGGCCCGAGTGCGGCACTCCTGAGACTCCAGGGCGTGTACAACCCCACTCATTATTACGTGAGAGTGTCACGAGCGGAGATCTTCACAGACGCGAGCCTTACTTCATATCGCCAGACGAGGGCCCCGCCTTGCGCCACCCTCGACCACCACTGGAGCCGACCAGTAACCAGGACGACACCAGGGGGCAAAGGGGACGCCAGCGGCACCCTCGGCGACCACGGGTCCTCTGCCGGGGGAAGGCTCGCCGGCACCTCCCCGGCAGAGGGCCTACCTCCGGGGGATGTCTTGCTCCGTGCGATGCGGGGAGGGGCCTTGCTCCCGGCTCCTCCCCGACAGCCCCCAGTGCGCTCCCCCTGGTGGAAGGGAGACCGCCGAGCTGGGGCTTTCATCTGCCACCGTGACCTGATCCTCATGCGGCCCATGGTTAGCGTAAGCTTGCTCCTCAGAGATTAGTGGTACCCTATAGCTGTTGTTGCTGGCATGGTTGGTGAGGCTTCCAAGAGGCTCCTAGAAGGCCCCAGTTTCTTGTGCCTCCTCCTCCCAGCTCGGCTCGAGGAACGAGCTAGGGTCGTCTTCCAGCGTGTACTCCTGGTCCATCATGCGGGGTACGTAGGCCTCCGAGGCCGCCGCCTCGAAGACCTCGCCGTAGTGCCCCGCGCTCCATGTCGCTCGGCCCAGTGCACCGCCCAGAGGTTGGTAGGGAAGCATCCCGCCGGGGCCGTAGGCGGCGACGCTCGTACCTGCGCTCGTTGGTGGTGGCGGGGGTGCGATTGGGCGTTCGGTGCCGTTGGCCACACCAGTGTTGATGGATCCCAGATGCGCGCCCAGGGGTGCATGAGCACGGCGAGGCCCGCCATGCAATCCGGTCGCGGCCTGAGGTGTAAGCAGAGAGCAGAAGGGAGGCGCTCCCGAGGCCGCGGCGTCCAGTAGCTCGGCGATGTGCTCCAGCAGCACATTCCAGACACTCTCCATCAGCCGGCATCACAGCAGCTCGCGAGCCACCGTGAGCACGGCCCTCATGTTTGCTTGTTCCCGTCGGGGTGTGCGGCGCCGTGGCCATGGCATGGCTTGAAGCCCTTGCAGCTGCCCCTACTTGGCGTGGAGTAAGGGTGGATGGCGCTTGACCATGCCACCCGTGCCCTACAGCACTTGGCGGTGCGCATGCTGCCTGGGATGCGGGGTTGAGGTCTTCTTGGGCAGGCGAGGCCGCCTGGGCCAGCCAAGCTCCCCACCGGTCGCCGTTGGTCCTCGGGCCGCCGGACATTGGAGCTGCGGAGTGTCGGCGGATCAACTGGCGGAAGGAAGACTCCGGCGCACCCTTACCTGGCGCGCCAAATGTCGGATTTCGGGTTCTGTCAAAACCCTTGAGGTTCGAACACTGGGGCGCGCACGAAGATCTCCCCCCTTTCTAGCTCGCTCAGTCAACGATCTCATGGCCTAGCCTCACGGACCCAAAGAACACGAGACGCAAGATTTATACTGGTTCGGGCCACTGTTGCGGTGTAATACCCTACTCTAGTTTGGTGTGGTGGATTTCCTCTTGGGCTGAGGATGAATAGTTACAAGGGAAGAACAGCCTCCTGAGGAGAGATGTTCTTGTGCTTGGTGAACTTGTGTGTTTGAGGATGATCTGGATCCTCTCCCATGTTATGGTGGTGGCTAGTCCTATTTATAGAGGCCCTGGTCCTCTTCCCAAATATTGAGCAGGAAGGGATCCCACAACAGCCAATTTGAAGGGGGACAGCTAGTACAAGCTATCCTGACAAAAGTAGTCTTCGCCTGCCAAAGCCTCTAGTGGTGATGCCGTCTTGGGTTCCATGGTGACCTCCGTCCCACCGTCCTGCTGGTCTTGGTCTTGTTGCATCGATATGGAAACCTTTGTCTAATGCCTTGGAACTCCTCGCTTGCTCCTGCCTCCTTGACACCAAAGAGGAAACGGGGACACTGTGCGCTGGCTCCCGCCTGGCGCCCGCCTGGTCTTGATCGTCATGGCTTGCGTCATTGGGACCTCGCGAGGTTCGCCTTGCCTTGATCTCTCCGCCCCTCGCGAGCCAGCCTGGTGAGGCCACCCTTGAGGAGGTCTTGCATCATCCGCCTCGCGAGGGTCTTGAATGTTTGCTGGTGCAGATGGGTCGTATGGGGCCGCTGGAGGAGCCATGCTGCGGGCCGCAGCCAGGCAAGTCTGGGGACCCCCGTTCCCAGAACGCCGACAGGGTGCTCGACAAGGGTGGGAGAATTGATGGAGTTTTTGCTCTCGGGGACTGAAGTGTTTCCTGTGGATTTTCAGCTCCTGGGGCTTGATGACTGATCGGGGCAGCCGCTGTCTCAGGAGCATCACCTTGGTGCTGAGCTGCCTCATCCGGCTTGGCAACTCCACTAGGCTGGTCCTCGTCCTCGAGCCCCTCCCCGAGGGCCACCAGCGCCACGCTAGCGGAGTGGGGTGTGGCAGATAGGTAAAGTACCAAGGGCTCGCGAGGACGAGGTGCCACCATCACCGGCGGGCTCGACAAGTATCTCTTGAGGTCTTGAAATGCCAGGTCGGCCTCGGGGGTCTGCTCGAACGGAACTTTCTTCTTCATCAGCTTGAAGAATGACAAGGCGCGTGTAACGCCCTCGATGCGGCTATATCTCCCACGTGTCGAAGCACGACTTAGAGGCATAACCGCATTGAAAGCAATGTCGCAAGTGAGGTAATCTTCACACAACCCATGTAATACATAAGGGAAAGAGATACATAGTTGGCTTACAATCGCCACTTCACACAATTACATGAATTAAACATTACATCAACCAATACATACAAGGTCCAACTACGGAACCAAAATAAAAGAAGACTACCCCAAATGCTACACAGATCCCCGATCGACCCCAACTGGGCTCCACTACTGATCAACTAGAACGAAACAACACAAAGGACAAGATCTTCATCGAACTCCTCCTTGAGCTTGATTGCGTCATCTGCACGGTTCAACGGCACCTGCAAACTGGTTTTGGAAGTATCTGTGAGTCACGGGGACTCAACAATTTCACACCCTCGCGATCAAGACTATTTAAGCTTATGGGTAGGTAAAAGGTATGAGGTGGAGCTGCAGCAAGCGACTAGCATATATGCAAAAGAGAGAGCGAGAAGAGAAGGCAAAGCACGATCGAGAAACTATGATCAAGAAGTGATCCTAGAGCAACCTACGTCAAGCATAACTCCAACACCGTGTTCACTTCTCGGACTCCGCCGGAAGAGACCATCACGGTTACACACGCGGTTGATGTATTTTAATTAAGGTCAACTTCAGGTTTTCTACAACCGGACATTAACAAATTCCCATCTGCCCATAACCACGGGCACGACTTTCGAAAGTTCAAATCCCTGCAGGGGTCTCCCAACATAGCCCATCACAAGCTCTCATGGTCAACGAAGGATATTCCTTCTAGCGGGAAGACCCAATCAAACTCGGAATCCCGGTTACAAGACATTTCGACAATGGTAAAACAAGACCAGCAAAGCCACCCAGATGTGCCGACAAATCCCGATAGGAGCTGCACATATCTCGTCCTCAGGGCATAGCGGATGAGCAAGACGTCGGGTGGGCCAGCCCAGAGTTGCCCCTAGCAGCTCCGGACATCGCTCGGTTGTACCAACACTTAGACAAGCACTGGCCCGGGGGGGTTAAAATAAAGATGACCGTTGAGTCTGCAGAACCCAAGGGAAAAAAGGATAGGTGGCGAATGGTAAAACCAATGTTGGGCCTTGCTGGAGGAGTTTTATTCAAGGCGAACTGTCAAGGGGTTCCCATTATAACCCAACCGCGTAAGGAACGCATAATCCGGGAACATAACACCGATATGAGGGAAACTAGGGCGGCAAGAGTGGAACAAAACACCAGGCATAAGGCCAAGCCTTCCACCCTTTACCAAGTATATAGATGCATTAATTAAATAAGAGATATTGTGATATCCCAACAAAATAACCATGTCCCAAACATGGAACAAGCTTCAATCTTCACCTGCAACTAACAACGCTATAAGAGGGGGCTGAGTAAAGTGGTAACATAGCCAAACAACGGTTTGCTACGACAAGGTGGGTTAGAGGCTTGGTTCAACAATATAGGAGGCATGATAAGCAAGTGGTAGGTATCGCAGCATAGGCATAGCAAAAGAGCGAGCAACTAGCAAGCAAAGATAGAAGTGATTTCGAGGGTATGGTCATCTTGCCTGAAATCCCGCAAGGAAGAAGAACGAGTCCATGAAGAAGACAAACGGACGTAGTCGAACAGGTCCTCACAATCACGACGTTACCGGAATCAACCCGAAGAAGCAACACCCGAAAGAAGCACACAACATAGTAAACAACCAACACATGAACATGGTATGATATGCGGGATGCGGTATGCGATGCATATGCATGATTTGGAAAGGAATCATTGAACCTGGCCTCAACATGGAAATCCAAGAGTGCCACTGGAAAGGTGAGGTGATTTGGGTTGAAATCGATATAAAGATCACCGAAATCGGATGCACGGTTTGAAAATGGCAAGCAAAACAAATATGGCACCGGTCTGCGATAATCAGCAAGTAGCCATATAAATGCATCAAGATAATTATGCTACAGCACTCAAACATGGCAACAAGATACATGGCAGGGATGCACTCATGATGATTGACAAAAGATGAACACTGAGCTACGGCTAATTCATACATTAACAGGTTCAAACAAGCATGGCAAAAGTGCAAATGATAACAGGTTTCAGACTTAGTGAAATTAACACAAGTCTGGAATTTATCATCAGGAAGCACACTTTAGAGAATGAAAACTACATGCTACAGGAACTTAACATGGCAAAGCAAGGCATGTCACGAAGCTACTCAAAGCACATAACAAAAGTCCCTTAGTGACCTTGAGCCAAAAGGGATCACAAAATACAATTGCAAGCATATGAACATGGCAAAAACATAAACAGATCTCAGACTTAGTGATAAACTGGAGCATGCAAATCAGTTAACGAGTAGGCATGTTTACGAGCTCGATGCACTCACTACAAAGCACGGCATGACACACTAAGCATACACCCATCAAGAAGACATATTGCATAAGCTAGACATGGCAAGAACAACAACATAGAATGCACGGATCAATAACAACATCCTCGGCAAAATCGCTAACAAGTCAACAATCTGCCAGGATTCACGATATAGCAAAAGTAGAGCTCGATTGACTCAAGCTAGGGTGCCCCATAAATGCAAACAAAGACATGGATGGATAGAGAACCACAATGTTAACAAACCATCCTTACTGATCATCCTAAAAAGAGGCACGGATCACTAGGAAACAACATGAATATATTGCATAACGACAAAATCAGGACAAGGACTTGGTGAAAATCTAAGTCCCTGAAATCAGCATTACCGATTATGCTACTTTGCAAGCTTGTGCTAGTCACCACACATATCACAAAAATACATGGCCAGCACCTTTGTAAAGATGGCATGGCATATAACAAAACACATGTAGAGCTCAGGAGCATATCATGCGCACATTAATCATGGCAAAAATGACAAAATGCAAATTGATGAAACAGATCTGCCAAGTTTATCACATAGCCCTCTTCCAACAGCATTTCGGGCATCAAGATGAGCTCAAATGAAAATGATGCACTGATATGAAATGATGTACTCATAGAGACGAACATTTTGATATGCTACACGCGCAAAACGGAGCTAAGGATGCGGAGTTATGGCATGCGGAAAAATGCAAATAAATAACTATGAAGGGGCAAAAGTCAATCCGAGAAGTTAGGGTTCCAGATCGGATCTAGATCCGGATCGGCCGGCATGGACTTCGAGGAGATCGCCGGAGTTTGTGCTTGGGGAGGCGCCGGTCGAGGCAAGGCGGAGGAGGCGGTGTAGGTGGCCAGATCCGGCGGCCGGCGGCGTGCATGCGCGGTGGCGGGGCGGCGGCACACGGCTTCCCGCGAGCTGACGAGGAGGCGCGGTTTGCGGGGTCCTCCGAGGCGGGGCGAGGCGGGCGCGCCGGCGAGTCCGGCGACCGGAGCCAGGGCGGCACGGCGGCGTTGCCTGGTGGCGGCCGAGGCGGGCGGCCGCGAGCGCTGAAGGACGCGGGCGGGCGGCGCGCAGATCCGGGCCCGAGCGGGCCTGCCTCGGGTCCGGCAGGCCGCGGGAGGAGGCGCGGTGAGGTGGCGCTGCGCTTGATGAGGTGGCGGCATCCGATAGGAGGAGAGCGGCGGCGGCGCGACGTGGCAGCGCGTCATTGGACGGGCGACGTGGCCGGACGGGGTGGACATGTCCGGCCGTCGGGCGGACGTGTCCGGCGGCGCAAGGAGGACGAAGATAGGGTTAGATCTGCGTGGATTTTTCAGGGGAGGGCACATATTTATAGGTAGAGGGGGCTAGGAGGCTCCAAATGGAGTGCGGTTTTCAGCCACGCGATCGTGATCGAACAACCGATATGATGAAGGGGGTTTAGCTGGGCTTTGGGCCACTTTGGAGGGGTGTTGGGCTGCAACACACACGAGGCCTTTTTGGTTCCTCGGTTAACCGTTGGAGTATCAAACGAAGTCCAAATGGCACGAAACTTGACAGGCGGTCTACCGGTAGTAAACCAAGGCCGCTTGGCAAGTCTCGGTCCAATCCGAAAACGTTTAACACCCGCACACGAAAAGGGGTAGAAAGGGACAACAGGTGACATAGGAGCGCCGGATTGCAAAACGGACAACGGGGAAAATGCTCGGATGCATGAGACGAACATGTATGCAAATGAAATGCACAAGATGACATGATATGCAAAGCATGTCACGCAAGAAATGACAAGGCAACAACAGTGAATAACTGGAGGACACCTGGCACATCGGTCTCGGGGCGTCACAACACTCCACCACTACAAGAGGATCTCGTCCCGAGATCTAGAATGGCACCGGAGGGACAACGGAAGAGAAAGAGGAGAGGTAAAACTAAGTTGCTCCTTTGACAAATGAGTGAGACCAAAGAACCTTGAAAAAGGTTAAACCATTTCGAGAAAAGAATACAACGGAGATAAATGAAGTTGAAAACACTCTGTAAGCAAAGAGGAACAAGGAAGAACAGCTTTGGGCAGCACTCTGGTTGAGAAGGGATGCAAGGCTTGATAAGGCGAAAGAACTTGAGCAAAAAGGACAGAACACTCCGATTAAATTGATAAGCACGAAAAGAACACGATCCAAGATGATGAGAGAAAAGAGCAACATCACAATGCCTCCGGATGAAAGAATCAAAGGTAGATTGTCGGAACAAAAGAGCGTAGAAGAAAATGACAACTTCTACCACAATTGAACTTGGAAAGCATCCTTGCAAGAAAGGATTGCGCGGGGTTGTTGGGAAAACAACAACGAAGAGGGTAAGCTTGTAGTGGGCTTATGGAAAACATCTCTAGAACTTGAGGTGAAATTCTGCCACTAACAAAAACAATATTGGATTGATAAGAACAAGAAGACGAGGAATTTGTTCATCAGAAGGATAAATAAGAACTTGGGTCCTTTATAAGCACCATAGATAGCAACAAACCTTAGGGAAGGATTTAGGTGAAATATAACCCAAGATAATTCCAACGAATAGGTTGATGGATTTAAAATATCTCATACTTGATAACTTGTGAATCATGAAACACGAAGGAAAATTATCAAGAATGACATAACACCACCTCCGATGATACGGTAGAAAGAATTGCACTCCGGATTGCAAGAAGAAGAAAGCTTGAGCTCCCTAGAAATGAATCTCGATGAAAACTTCGAGAAGGAATCAAATCCTTGATGAACCGTCATATAGAACCTCCATGAAGAACTCCGTTAAACACAAGAATGACCAAACGGAAAGAAAGAGAAGTTGAAAATACAAGGTGAATCCTTGTACCGATTTAAATGAATCTCCGTGGTGAAATAATTGAAAAAGGTTGGAACTCCGGGAAAAAGAGAAGATGAGACAATTGAAATCAGGAATTTGATGAGCCTCCAGAATAGGGAATTGAGTTTACTTGATGAAACAAGAATAAGAATTACATTATGCTCATCCTTCACCAATTAAATTGATGACAAGCAATGGGTTTGGCATACTACTTATTCTCGTTGAAAAGATTAAGAGAGATATAAATCAAACTTGAGAAGGTCTTCAATGAACCACCGGTATAATCTGAAAGAACGAAAGAATTGATATGATAGCCAAGGAAGAGAGATCTTGAACGAACCACCGTAAAAAAAATTGAAAATGAACGAATAAAAGATAAAGAACCACCGGGAAGAGAACGAAAGAAGATACTTGAGAGAATTTAGATACAAGTGAACGAATAGATCCCGAGCTGATTAAAGAAATTTGAAAGATGCACCGGTAAGATTTGGGGAACGAGAGCTGAAAGCTGAGAATGAACAAGTCTTCTGAAATGATGGGCTCCGGATAATCAAACTGAAAATACCCTTAAATATCTCTTGATGGGTGAAAAAGATTCTCACAATCGAAAATAATTATGAGAGGATGGCAACAAGATAGCACCATGAATCTTGAAGAGAATGGAGCAAGATTAAAGAGAAACTCTTCTTCGGTCTTCAGTATCTAAGAATGACGATGAGAAACACCACCAAATTGTTGAGATCTCCGCGATTAAAATTGGAAAGGTTGAACCAACGATGAAAAGAATTATAAGATCTTGGAGAAAGGCATTTGACTGATGACAATTCATTCTTACGTCAAACTTCGAAAAGAATTTTACGGATATCTCCGGGAGAATTAGAAGAGTTAGGTAAGATCCTGGAAAAAGACATGTGGGTTAGGGCCCACTCAAAAGAAAACACCTTGAACAATTTAAAAGAAAGATTGCACCGGTTGAATTAAATGGCTTGAATGAGATAACAGACTCGTGATATCTTGAACACTCCGGAACAAATGAATAGTGAAGAGTGGATGATTATGAGGTGCACCGGTATGATAAAACTTCTGAAACGAGGAAAATGATATGATCAACACCAAAAGCTTGAATTGAATCCACCGGAGAAGAAAATAAGTGAAGAGTGACGAACTTGAAGCTCCGTTAGAATCTTCATGAGAATAGCCGGATAAGAACATTGACGGAAAAAGAATGGAGAGGCTTCTCATCAATAAGATGATACTGGATTACGAAATCTTAGTCCTTGAGTAAAAAGGGTGGGTGGGCGGGAAAAACAAAGGCAACTTGGATACGGATGAAACAAACACCGTTGAGAAGAACTGATAATTGATCTTGCGAATGTTGAAGTGATCGGATCCACTTGAAGAGAGACACTCCAGTTGAAAAGGATTGACCTGACAGAGTCGATGATCGAGAAGGATTACTATTCACATAGGAATATGAGAACACCACTTAGAAAAAGGTATGGAATCAGCATTTGACTTTGAAGCAACTCGAATACCACAACTCAAAAACAAAACAAAGGATTGTCTTGCAAAATAAGCCGGAACAAACATATGATAGAGATTTCGTCCGATGTTTTCGTGGTGGGTCCTACACGGGTTTGATCGTACAACACCATCATGTACAAGGCAGTGCACATGACATACGAAGCGTCCCCGAGTCGGCATAGCCAAGGACTCTTTAAGACACAACGAGACCACTATAAAACCAACCATGAATAGGCGGACCACTAGACGTCGAACCCCAATTTCATATCATACCTCTGTCGGAAAGATATCCTAAGAGCTACTTGAATTCCCACTTATAAACTCCCGAAATTTTTCCGGTTATGCAATCAGGTGTTGGGGATACAGGGGAAGCATAATATCTCACCCAAATCTAGCAAATCCTACATCCAGCTGTATCCATCCTTCAACACATAACCGAGAAAAAACTTCGGAAACCATCTACCTCAACCTTTGAAAAGCATCCATTATACAAGTTATGGCTATACTCCCGAACTCCCGCCCCAGTACTGGGTGGTGTCGAGATTATCTCACCAACGAACTGCATAAAAGAGATTTTCGATGTCGGCAAAACTAATCTCAGGTATTCTAGAACTGCAACGATGAAATTGTGACGACAACACCTCGGAGCTCAACTCCCCGGGACACTGCCACAACCCCTAAATGTCAGGAGGCACCAAGAACAATGTTCTCGTCACTAAACCATCAGAACGATTCCAAGATACCCGCGTGATCCTAATTTTTTTAGTGAAATTTGAGAAGAGAAGAGTCAAAACTCTACGTCGGGATGCCTCACCAGATCGACGAAGGGACTGAGGAGTAAAAAGATATATAATTCCTAAATGACTCAAAACATTTTCTAGACTCAATAACGCCAACGATTCGATCAAGCAGGGGCTCCTAAGGTCGGGGAAGGCTCTGATACCAACTTGTAACGCCCTCGATGCGGCTATATCTCCCACGTGTCGAAGCACGACTTAGAGGCATAACCGCATTGAAAGCAATGTCGCAAGTGAGGTAATCTTCACACAACCCATGTAATACATAAGGGAAAGAGATACATAGTTGGCTTACAATCGCCACTTCACACAATTACATGAATAAAACATTACATCAACCAATACATACAAGGTCCGACTACGGAACCAAAATAAAAGAAGACTACCCCAAATACTACACAGATCCCCGATCGACACCAACTGGGCTCCACTACTGATCAACTAGAACGAAACAACACAAAGGACAAGATCTTCATCGAGCTCCTCCTTGAGCTTGATTGCGTCATCTGCATGGTTCAACAGCACCTGCAAACTGGTTTTGGAAGTATATGTGAGTCACGGGGACTCAGCAATTTCACACCCTCGTGATCAAGACTATTTAAGCTTATGGGTAGGTAAAAGGTATGAGGTGGAGCTGCAACAAGCGACTAGCATATTTGGTGACTAACATATACGCAAAAGAGAGAGCGAGAAGAGAAGGCAAAGCACGATCGAGAAACTATGATCAAGAAGTGATCCTAGAGCAACATACGTCAAGCATAACTCCAACACCGTGTTCACTTCCCGGACTCCGCCGGAAGAGACCATCACGGTTACACACGTGGTTGATGTATTTTAATTAAGGTCAACTACAGGTTTTCTACATACGGACATTAACAAATTCCCATCTTCGCATAACCGCGGGCACAACTTTCGAAAGTTCAAATCCCTGCAGGGGTGTGTAACGCCCTCGATGCGGCTATATCCCCTACGTGTCGAAGCACAACTTAGAGGCATAACCGCATTGAAAGCAATGTCGCAAGTAAGGTAATCTTCACAACAACCCATGTAAATAGATAATAAGGGGAAAGGTACATAGCTGGCTTACACTCGCCACATCACACAAGTACATAAATAGCATTACAATCATCCAATACACTCATGGTCCAACTACGGTACCAAAATAAAAGATTAACCCCAACAAGCGACATGGTCCCGATCGCCCCAACTAGGCACCACTACTGATCATCAGGGAAAGACACATAGTAATGGCGTGAGTCTTCGTCGAACTCCCACTTGAGCTCAAGCGCATCATCTGGAACGGAGTCATCGGGCCCTGCATCTGGTTTGGAAGTAATATGTGAGTCACAGGGACTCAGCAATCTCGCACCCTCGCGATCAAGACTATTTAAGCTTATAGGTAAGGCAAGGTAATATGTGGAGCTGCAGCAAGCGACTAGCATATATGGTGGCTATGCTGTTCGCAAAAGAGAGCGAGAAGAGAAAGCAAAGCACGAACGAAGAACTAAAGAACAACCTATGGCAAACATTACTCCAACACCGTGTTCACTTCCCGGACCCCGCCGAGAAGAGACCATCATGGTTACACACGCAGTTGCTTCATTTTAATTAAGTTAAGGTTCATGTTATCTACAATCAGACATTAACAAATTCCCATCTGCCCATAACCGTGGGCACGGCTTTCGAAAGTTCAAATCCCTGCAGGGGAGTCCCAACTTAGCCCATCACAAGCTCTCACGGTCAACGAAGGATAAACCTTCTCCCGAGACATTCCGATCAGACTCGGCATCCCGGTTCTACAAGACAACTTCGATAAGGTAAAACAAATCCAGCAACACCGCCCGGATGTGCCGACAAATCCCGATAGGAGCTGCACATATCTCGTTCTCAGGGCACACCAGATTGTCCAAGGTATGGGTAGGCCAGCCCAGAGTTGCCCCTGGTGGCCACCGGCAGCTGACAGGTTGGACCAACACTCAGAGGAGCACTGGCCCGAGGGTTTAAATAAAGATGACCCTTGAGTCCGCGGAACCCAAGGGAAAAAGAGGCTAGGATGCGAATGGTAAAACCAAAGTTGGGCATTGCTGGAAGAGTTTTATTCAAGGCGAACTGTCAAGGGGTTCCCATTATTACCCAACCGCGTAAGGAACACAAAATCCGGGAACATAACACCGATATAAAGGAAACTAGGGCGGCAAGAGTGGAACAAAACACTAGGCAAAAAGGCCGAGCTTTCCACCCTTTACCAAATATATAGATAAATTAAGATAACAAGATAATATAGTGATATCCCAACAAATAAACAATGTTCCAACAAGGAACGATCTCCAATCTTCACCTGCAACTAGCAACGCTATAAGAGGGGTTGAGCAAAGCGGTAACGTAGCCAATCAACGGTTTGCTAGGACATGGTGGGTTAGAGGTTTGACATGATAAGCAAGTGGTAGGAATCATAACATAGGCATAGCAAAAGAGCGAGCATCTAGCAAGGAAAGATAGAAGTGATTTCGAGGGTATGATCATCTTGCCTGCAAAGTTGTCAGAGTTGACTGGATCCTCGTAAGCAAACTCAATGGGCTCCTTGTTAGCAAACTCGTCTCCCGGCTCTACCCAAACAAGACAAACAAGCAAAAGGGAACACAATCAACCACGTGCAAAGCTCAAACAACATGATGCAACCATGGTATGCTATGCGGGATGCGATGTCTGATGCATATGCAAGATTTGACAAGGAATGATTGAACCTGGCCTCAACTTGGAAAACCAAGAATGCCACTAAAAAGGTGAGGTGATTTCGGTTGAAATCGATATAAAGATCACCGGAATCGGATGCACGGTTTGGAAATGGCAGGCAAAACAAATATGGCACGGGTCTGTGATAAACAGCAAGTAGCCATCTAAATGCATCAAGATAATTATGCTAAAGCACTCAAACATGCCAACAAAATACATGGCAGGGATCCACTCACGATGCTTGAGAAAAGATGAACACTGAGCTACGGCCAATTCTTCCACTAACAGGTTCAAACAAGCATGGCAAAAGTGCAAATGACAAACAGGTTTTAGACTTAGTGAAATTAAACAAGCATGGCAAAAGTTTGGAATTTCAGATCAGGTAGCACACTTTGGAGCATGACAACTATATGCTACAGGAACATAACATGGCAAAACAAGGCATGAAATGAAGCTACTCAAAGCACTTAACAAAAGTCCCTTAGTGACCTTGAGCAAAAGGGAGCAAAAAATACAATTGCAAGCATGTGAACATGGCAAAAACATAATCAGGTTACAAACTTAGAGAAAAACTAGAACAAGCAAATATGTTAACGAGTAGGCATGTTCACGAACTCGATGCACTCACTACAGAGCATGGCATGACAAACTAAGCATACACCCATCAAGAATACATATTTCATAAGCTAGACATGGCAAGAACAACAACATAGAATGCACGGATCAACAAGAGCATCCTCGGCAAACTCGCTAACAAGTACACAATCTGCCAGGAATTACGAAATAGCAAAAGTAGAGCTCGATTGACTCAAGCTAGGTTGCTCCATAATTGCAGACAAAGACATGGATGGATAGAGAACCATAATATTAACAAATCATCCTTACTGATCATCCTCAAAAGGGGCACGGATCACTAGTAAACAACATGAACATATGGCATATTGATAAAAACAGATCACGGACTTTGAGAAATTCTAAGTCCCTGAAATCAGCATTAACGGATGCACTACTTTGGAAGCTTGTGCTAGTCACCACGCACATCACAAAAATACATGGTAAGCACCTTTGTAAAGATGGCATGGCATATCACAAAACTCATGTAGAACTCAGAAGCATATCATGCACACATTAATCATGGCAAAAAATGACAAATAGCTATTTGGTGCAGCAGATCTGACAATTATCTCAAATATCTCTCTTCCAACAGCATTTCGGACATCAAGGTGAGCTCAAATGAAATTATGCAATGAGATGAAATGATGTACTCTCGGAGACGAACATTTTGATATGCTACACGCGCAAAACGGAGCTACGGATGCGGAGTTATAGCATGACAAATTATGCAAAAAAAAATATGCAAAACTGGATCGAAGTCAACCCTAAAAATCCAGATCTCAGATCTGAGGCGCAGAACTCGAGGTTCGCCGCCGTTCATGTAGCTGGCCAGAGACCCTGTTCGCTGGAGAAGAAGAGGCGGCCGGAGCTTGCGAGGTGGAGCTCGCCGGCGACGGGATGACGG
>NC_041386.1:367501547-367515683 GCF_002162155.2 Triticum dicoccoides | reverse complement strand
CGGCCCGGATCTGCGGCGGGGAGGGCCCGGTGCGGGCCGAGCGGGCCGGCGGTGGGGCACGGTGGCTGGGGCCACGTGGCGCCCAACTACTGGCGCGGGGTGGCGGCGCGGTTCGTCCGGCCGGCTTCGAACATGTCCGGCATGGCGCGAGGGGAAAAATAGGGTTAGGGGGGAGAGGAGACCCCGGATTTTCAGGGAGAGGTCTATATATAGGCATAGAGGGAGCTAGGAGAGTCCAAATGAGGTGCGGTTTTCGGCCACGCGATCGTGATCGAACGCTCTAGATGATGGAGAGAGATTTGGTGGGTTTTGGGCCAAATTGGAAGGGTGTTGGGCTGCAACACACACGAGGCCTTCTCGGTCCCTCGGTTAACCGTTGGAGTATCAAACGAAGTCCAAACGGTACGAAACTTGACAGGCGGTCTACCGGTAGTAAACCAAGGCCGCTTGGCAAGTCTTGGTCCAATCCGGAAATGTTTAACCCCCACACACGAAAAGAAGGTAGAAAGGACCACCGGAGGAGATAGGAGCGCTGGAATGCAAAACGGACAACGGGGAAAATGCTCGGATGCATGAGACGAACACGTATGCAAATGCAATGCACATGATGACATGATATGAGATGCATGACAACGACAACAACACACGAAGACAAAAACCCGAACCCGATGAAATAAAATAACTTAGCACCGGAAACGGCAAGAGTAGGAGTACATATAAGGTAAATTACATCCCGGGTGTTACAACACTCCACCACTACGAAAGGATCTCATCCCGATATCTAGGACTGGAAGAATGCCGGGTACTCAGAACGGAGGTGATCCTCGCGTTCCCAGGTGGCTTCATGGTCGGAATGGTGTGACCACTTGACTTTCAGGAATTTGATTGACTTATTGCGAGTCTTGCGTTCAGTCTCTTCAAGAATAGCAATGGGGTGCTCACGATAAGAGAGATCTTCTTGGAGATCAATGTCTTCAAAGTTAAGGTGCTGTTAGGGGTCTTGAAGCACTTGCGGAGCTGAGAGACATGGAACACGTCATGCACATTTGCAAAGTTTGAAGGAAGCTCGAGTTGATAGGCGAGATCGCCTCTCTTGCTGACGATCTTGAAAGGACCCACGTATCTAGGGGCAAGCTTCCCTTTGATACCGAAGCGACGAGTACCTTTCATTCGAGAGACGCGGAGGTACACATGATCTCCGATCTCGAAAGCCAAATCACGATGCTTACTATCATAGTAGCTCTTCTAGCGCGATTGCGCTGCTTTGAGGTTATCACGAATGACTTTGCACATCTCCTCTGCCTCTGTGATCAAGTCATTTCCAAGAAGTTGACGTTCACCGGTTTCTGACCAGTTAAGAGGAGTACGGCACTTCCTGCCATAGAGAATTTTGAATGGGGCCTTGGAAGGGTGTTGGGCCAAATTGGAAGGGTGTTGGGCTGCAACACACACGAGGCCTTTTCGGTCCCTCGGTTAACCGTTGGAGTATCAAACAAAGTCCAAATGATATGAAACTTGACAGGCGGTCTACCCGTAGTAAACCAAGGCCGCTTGGCAAGTCTCGGTCCAATCCGGAAATGTTTAATCCCCACACACGAAAGAAAGCTAGAAATGACCACCGGAGGAGAACGAAACGCCGGAATGCAAAACGGAGAACGGGAAAAATGCTCGAATGCATGAGATGAACACGTATGCAAATGCAATGCACATGATGACATGATATGAGATGCATGACAACGACAACAACACACGGAGACAAAAACCCAAACCCGAGAAAATAAAATAACTTAACGCCAGAAGCGGCAAGAGTTGGAGTACAAATTGGGAAAGTCATATCCGGGGTGTTACAACACTCCACCACTACGAAAAGATCTCGTCCCGAGATCTAGGACTGAAAGAACGTCGGGTACTCAGAACGAAGGTGATCCTCGCGTTCCCAGGTAGCTTCACGGTCGGAATGATGTGACCACTTGACTTTGAGGAATTTGATTGACTTATTGCGAGTCTTGCGTTCAATCTCTTCGAGAATAGCCACTGGGTGCTCACGATAGGAAAGATCTTCTTGGAGCTCAATGTCCTCGAAGTTGACGGTGCGGTCAGGAGTCTTGAAGCACTTTCGGAGCTGAGAGACATGGAACACATCATGAACATTTGCAAAGTTTGAAGGAAGCTCGAGTTGATAGGAGAGATCGCCTCTCTTGCTGACAATCTTGAACCCACGTATCTAGGGGCAAGCTTCCCTTTGATACCGAAGCGACGAGTACCTTTCATAGGAGAGACGCGGAGGTAAACATGATCTCCGATCTCGAAAGCCAAATGATGGTGCTTACTATCATAGTAGCTTTTCTGGCGGGATTGGGCTGCTTTGAGGTTATCACGAATGACTTTGCACATTTCCTCTGCCTCTGTGATTAAGTCATTTCCCAAAAGCTGACGTTCACCGGTTTCAGACCAGTTGAGAGGGGTACGGCACTTCCTGCCATACAGAATTTCAAATGGGGCCTTGCCTGAACTTGCTTGAAAACTATTGTTGTAGGAGAATTCAGCATAAGGAAGACAATCCTCCCACTTCATGCCGAAGGAGATCACACAAGCCCTGAGCATATCTTCAAGAATCTGGTTCACACGCTCGACTTGACTGCTAGTTTGAGGATGGAAAGCTGTGCTGAAGCGGATGTTGGTGCCCATGGACTTCTGAAAAGAATCCCAAAACTTGGAGGTAAAGATGCTGCCACGGTCTGAAGAGATCACCTGTGGAATACCGTGCAGAGAGACAATTCGAGAGGTATAGAGTTCCGCCAATTGAGCTGCAGTGATCGACTCTTTGATAGGCAGAAAGTGAGCCACTTTGGTGAGTTTGTCGATGACAACGAATATAGCATCATTGCCACGCTTGGGATTTGGAAACCCAGTCACGAAGTCCATCTCAATGTGGTCAAACTTCCATTCTGGAATGGCAAGAGGTTGGAGGAGACCAGCTGGCCTTTGGTGTTCTGCCTTCACTCTTCTGCAGACATCCCATTCATTCACGAATTGAGCAATCTCGCACTTCATTCGAGTCCACCAATAAGCCTTCTTGAGGTCCTGATACATCTTCGTACTCCTAGGGTGGATGGAGAGGAGTGAATTGTGAGCCTCGTTCATGATGACTTTACGAAGGTCACCTTTAGGCACAACAATACGATCCTCGAAGAAGAGAGTATCCTTGTCATCAAGGCGATAGCACTTGTACTTGGGTTGACTCTTGCAATCCCAATCTTCACCTTCTTCACCATAGCATCAAGAAGTTGAGCCTCGCGAATCTGATCTTCCAAAGTAGGAGAGACTTGAAGGTTGGCGAGGAAACCTTGAGGAACAACTTGCAGATTGAGTTTGCGGAAAGCTTCACAAAGCTCGGGTTGGTAAGGCTTGAGAATCATACTGTTGCAGTAAGCCTTCCTGCTCAAAGCGTCAGCAATCACATTGGCCTTGCCTGGAGTATACTCGATACTCGGATTATACTCTTGAATCATTTCGACCCAACGAGTCTGCCTGAGGTTTTGATTAGGCTGAGTGAAGATGTACTTGAGACTCTTGTGGTCAGTGAAGATGTCCACTTTTCTTCCCAATAAGAGATGTCTCCAAGTCAAAAGAGCATGCACAACTGCCGCCAACTCGAGGACATGAGTGGGGTAGTGCTTCTCGTTGGGCTTCAACTGACGAGAGGTATAAGCCACAACTTTCTTCTCTTGCATCAACACTGCACCAAGACCTTGAAGAGAGGCATCGCAGAAGACCTCGAACGGTTTGGATTCGTCGGGAGAAGTCAGAACTGGAGCAGTGACCAATTTCTCTTTCAAAGTGTTGAAAGCAATGTCACACTCCGGAGACCAAACGTACTTGACGTGCTTCTGAAGAAGATTTGAGAGAGGCTTCGCGATCTTAGAAAAGTTTTCAACGAATCTTCGGCAATAGCTTGCGAGACCGAGGAAGCTACGGAGCTGCTTCACATTCTGAGGAGGTTCCCAATTCACAATTGCAGACACCTTCTCAGGATTCATGGCAATGCCCTTGGCAGAGATGATATGACCAAGATAAAGAACCTCATCGAGCCAAAACTCACACTTGGAGAACTTGGCGTAGAACTGATGTTCCCTGAGCTTATCGAGCACCAAACACAAGTGCTTGGCATGATCTTCCTTGTTCTTCGAAAAGACCAGAATGTCATCGAGATAGACCAAAACGAAGTCATTTGTGTAGGCATTGAAGATTAAGTTCATCATGGGAGAGAAAGTCGGAGGAGCGTTGACGAGGCCAAAAGACATGACAGTGTATTCATATGAACCATAGCTTGTTTTGAAAGCCGTCTTGGGAATATCTTGATCACGGATTCGAATCTGGTGATAGCCCATACGGAGATCAAGCTTGGAGAATACTTGGGCACATGTGAGTTGTTCGAACAGCTCATTGATGTTGGCAAGTGGGTACTTGTTCTTGATAGTCTTCTTGTTCAATGGATGGTAGTCAACACAAAGTCGGTCCGTTCCATCCTTCTTCTTCACAAAAAGAACTCCACAACCCCATGGAGAAGAACTAGGTCGGATGAGCCCCATTCGCTCTTGAATATCGAGTTGCTTCTTCAGCTCCTTAAACTCTTCAGGTCCAAGCTTGTAAGGACGCTTGCAAACCGGTTCCGTGCCAGGCTCAAGATCGATGACGAATTCAACTGGCCGGTGCGGAGGCATTCCTGGAAGCTCTTCTGGAAAGACGTCTTGATATTCGCAAACGACTGGAATTTGAGAGATGGCATCCAGTTCACCCTTCTCGTTAAGAGAAAACAGACGGATGGTATCATCACGAGCGGCAGAGACAATTACATCCTTAGATGAATGAGTCAATTGAATCTGCCTGGCAGCACAATCAAGCTGCTCCTTGTGCTTAGAAAGCCAATCCATTATGAGAATAAGATCAATATCCGAGTCACCAAGAACCGTAGGAGAAGACAGAAACTTGTAGTCACCCAAAGTGATAGTAACATCCGGAATGATGGAGTTAGCATTCATGCGCCTACCGGGAGAGACAACTGCTATCGGTCTAGGCAAAACTTGCAAAGCAAACTCATGCTTAGATGCAAACGGTCTTGAGATGAAACAATGCAATGCACCAGTGTCAAAAAGAACTTTAGCTGGAATATCGTTAACAGGAAGGTTACCCATGATGACATCTGACGAGTCCTCTGCCTGAGCTGCATTCATTAAATTGACCTTGGCATGCTTGGGGTTATGCTTGACCACAGCTGTACTTGCCGATCTCACAGGAGGAGGAGGAGGGAGACGCCTCTGGTTGAAGCATTTGTTGGCATAGTGACCCTTCTATTGGCACTTGTTGCACGTGACCTCTGAAAGCAGATGGTGATACGGAGCACTCGATCTTGAAGCTTGAGACGAAGTCTTGTTCTGAAAGCCAGGTTTGGGTGGGTGGGAAGATCCACTGCCACCTTTGCTCTTCTGCTGATACGGCTGACGGAACAGAGGAGGAGGAAGCCAATACTTCTGCTGCTTAGCCACTTGAGTTGAGGAAGAAGGAGTAGCATCTCTGACTCGCTTCGTGGAAGCATCACACTTCAGTTGAGCAGCCTCTTGCTTCAATGCCATGTTGTAAAACTCATCGTACCTCATGGGCTCAAAGAGAACAAGAGCTAGCTGGATTTCTTCTTTGAGACCACCCCTAAACTGGTATATCATGCTCTTCTCATCAGGGACGTCCTGCTTAGCAAAGCGGGCGAGCTTCTGAAACATCTTGTTGTAGTCATAGACAGACATAGAGCCTTGCTTCAGGTTGCGGAATTCCTCACGCTTGCTTTCAACCACGCTCTGAGGAATATGATGAGATTTGAAGTCTTGACGGAATTCATCCCAGGTAATCACACGGCCTCCTCTGGAATCTTTGTACTGCTGAAACCATTCTGCAGCTTGGGCTTTGAGTCAGAAGGAAGCGAACTTGACAAAGTCCTCAGGCCTGACGTTACTGCACTCGAAATGCTTGCACAAGTCCACGAGCCAATCATCAGCGTCAGTTGCCTCAACACAATTGCTGAAAGTCTTTGGCTAGTTAGCAAGGAACTGGATGAGTGTAGCAAAGTGATTCTGATTGTTGCCTTGGTTGCCTTGGTTCTCTTGGTTGCGCTCTTGAGGAATTTGCATGATCAACTGCGTGCTTGCATTGGTAGCGGCCATCACAACTTCCCATGCCTCCAGAGGAGGAGGTGGTGGTGGCGGATCAGGATTCGGAGTCGTGCGCGTTGGAGGAGCCATCCTGAACAGGTTGACATCCATTAGCACATTGACAGATAATTATTGAAGCTGAACCAAACGGGTGGAAATTGCAACATATAGTCTTCACATCCGAAGAAAATGAACGAATGCATTCCAATTGAAATGGTCACATATCCATAAATTTAGAAGCCACTTAGAATTTAGGTAGAGGAATAAAATCAACAAGGTACAGAACAAGAAGGAATACTCGGTAAGGATCACCCAATCTCAAACCAAATATCCGTGGAAGAAGAGCTAGAGCTACAAGAATTCCCACCTATGAAACTCCCGAACCTTTAAGGTTATGCAATCAGGTGTTGGGGATATAGGGGAAGCATAATATCTCACCCAAATATAGCAAATCCTACATCTAGCTGTATCCATCCTTCAACACATAACCGAGAAAAACATCGGAAATCGTCTACCTCAACCTTCGAAAAGCATCCATTATACAAGTTATGGCAATACTCCCGAACTCCCGCCCCAGTACTGGGTGGCGTCGAGGTTATCTCACCAACAACTGCATAAAAGAGATTTTCGATGTCGGCGAACTAAACTCAGGTATTCCAGAACTGCAACAATAAAATTGTGACGACAACACCTCGGAGCTCAACTCCCCGGGACACTGCCAGAACCCCTAAATGACAGGAGGCACCAAGAACAATGTTCACGTAACAAATTGGTCGGAACGATTCCAAGATACCTGCGTGATCCTAAAAAAAATTTAGTGAAATTTGGGAAGAGAAGAGACAAAACTCTACGTCAGGATGCCTTACCAGAGCGATGAAGGGACTGGGGAGTAAAAGGAATTCCTAAACTCTCTGATATATAATTCCTAAATGACTCAAAACATTTTTCTAGACTCAACAACGGCTGCTAGTTCGATCAAGCAGGGGGGCTCCTAAGGTCAGGGATGGCTCTGATTACCAACTTGTAACACCCTCGATGCGGCTATATCTCCTATGTGTCGAAGCACGACTTAGAGGCATAACCGCATTGAAAGCAATGTCGCAAGTAAGGTAATCTTCACAGCAACCCATGTAAATAGATAATAAGGGGAAAGGTACATAGCTGGCTTACACTCGCCACGTCACACAAGTACATAAATAGCATTACAATCATCCAATGCACTCATGGTCCGACTACGGTACCAAAATAAAAGATTAACCCCAACAAGCGACATGGTCCTGATCGCCCCAACTAGGCACCACTACTGATCATCAGGGAAAGACACATAGTAACGGCGTGAGTCTTCGTTGAACTCCCACTTGAGCTCAAGCGCATCATCTGGAACGGAGTCATCGGGCCCTGCATCTGGTTTGGAAGTAATCTGTGAGTCACGGGGACTCAGCAATCTTGCACCCTCGCGATCAAGACTATTTAAGCTTATAGGTAAGGCAAGGTAATATGTGGAGCTGCAGCAAGCGACTAGCATATATGGTGGCTATCCTGTTCACAAAAGAGAGCGAGAAGAGAAAGCAAAGCACGAACGAAGAACTAAAGAACAACCTACGGCAAACATTACTCCAACACCGTGTTCACTTCCCGGACCCCGCCGAGAAGAGACCATCATGGTTACACACGCAGTTGCTTAATTTTAATTAAGTTAAGGTTCATGTTAACTACAATCAGACATTAACAAATTCCCATCTGCCCATAACCGCGGACACAACTTTCGAAAGTTCAAATCCCTGCAGGGGAGTCCCAACTTAGCCCATCACAAGCTCTCACGGTCAACGAAGGATAAACCTTCTCCCGAGACATTCCGATCAGACTCGGCATCCCGGTTCTACAAGACAACTTCGACAAGGTAAAACAAATCCAGCAACACCGCCCGGATGTGCTGACAAATCCCGATAGGCGCTGCACATATCGCGTTCTCAGGGCACACCGGATTGTCCAAGGTACGGGTAGGCCAGCCCAGAGTTGCCCCTGGTGGCCACCGGTAGCTGACAGGTTGGACCAACACTCAGAGGAGCACTGGCCCGGGGGTTTAAATAAAGATGACCCTTGTGTCCGTGGAACCCAAGGGAAAAAGAGGCTAGGAGGCGAATGGTAAAACCAAAGGTGGGCATTACTGGAAGAGTTTTATTCAAGGCGAACTATCAAGGGGTTCCCATTATTACCCAACCGCGTAAGGAACGCAAAATCCGGGAACATAACACCGATATAACGGAAACTAGGGCGGCAAGAGTGGAACAAAACACTAGGCAAAAAGGCAGAGCCTTCCACCCTTTACCAAATATATAGATGCATTAAGATAACAAGATAATATAGTGATATCCCAACAAATAAACAATGTTCCAACAAGGAACGATCTCCAATCTTCACCTCCAACTAGCAACGCTATAAGAGGGGCTGAGCAAAGCGGTAACGTAGCCAATCAACAGTTTGCTAGGACATGGTGGGTTAGAGGTTTGACATGGCAATTTGGGAGGCATGATAAGAAAGTGGTAGGCATCGTAGCATAGGCATATCAAAAGAGCGAGCATCTAGCAAGCAAAGATAGAAGTGATTTCGAGGGTATGATCATCTTGCCTGCAAAGTTGTCCGAGTTGACTGGATCCTCGTAAGCAAACTCAACGGGACCCTCGTTAGCGAACTCGTCTCCCGTCTCTACCCAAACAATACAAACAAGCAAAAGGGAACACAATCAACCACGTGCAAAGCTCAAACAACATGATGCAACCATGGTATGCTATGCGGGATGCGATATGTGATGCAAATGCAAGATTTGACAAGGAATGATTGAAAATGGCCTCAACTTGGAACACCAAGAGTGCCACCGGAAAGGTGAGGTGATTTTGGTTGAAATCGATATAAAGATCACCGGAATCGGATGCACGGTTTGGAAATGGCAAGCAAAACAAATATGGCACCGGTCTGCGATAAACAACAAGTAGCCATCTAAATGCATCAAGATAATTATCCTACAACAGTCAAACATGAAAACAAAATACATGGAAGGGATCCACTCAAGATGCTTGAGAAAAGCTGAACACTGAGCTACGGCCAATTCATCCATTAACAGGTTCAAACAAGCATGGCAAAAGTGCAAATGACAAAAAGGTTTCAGACTTAGTGAAATTAACAGAAGTCTGGAATTTCAGATCAGGTAGCACACTTTGGAGCATGAAAACTATATGCTATAGGAACTTAACATGGCAAAGCAAGGCATAAAATGAAGCTACTCAAAGCACTTAACAAAATTCCCTTAGTGACCTTGAGCCAAAAGGGATCAGAAAATACAAAAGCAAGCATGTGAACATGGCAAAAACATAATCAGGTTACAGACTTAGAGAAAAACTGGAACAAGCAAATATGTTAACGAGTAGGCATGTTCACGAGCTCGATGCACTCACTACAGAACATGGCATGACAAACTAAGCGTACACACATCAAGAATACATATTGCATAAACTAGACATGGCAAGAACAACAACATAGAATGCACGGATCAACAACAACATCCTCGGCAAAATCGCTAACAAGTAGACAATCTGCCAGGAATTACGAAATAGCAAAAGTAGAGCTCGATTGACTCAAGCTAGGTTGCTCCATAATTGCAGACAAAGATATGGATGGATCGAGCACCACAATATTAACAAATCATCCTTAATGATCATCCTCAAAATAGGCACGGATCACTAGTAAACAACATGAACATATGGCATATTGATAAAAACAGATCAAGGACTTAGAGAAATTCTAAGTCCCTGAAATCAGCATTAACGGATGCACTACTTTGCAAGCTTGTGCTAGTCACCACACACATCACAAAAATACATGGTAAGCACCTCTCTAAAGATGGCATGGCATATGACAAAACTCATGTAGAACTCAGAAGCATATCATGCACACATTAATCATGGAAAAAATGACAAATAGCTATTTGGTGCAGCAGATCTGACAATTATTTCAAATAGCTCTCTTCCAACAGCATTTCGACATCAAGATGAGATCAAATGAAAATGATGCAATGAGATGAAATGATGTACTCTCGGAGACAAACATTTTGATATGCTATACGTGCAAAACGGAGCTACGAATGCGGAGTTATAGCATGACAAATTATGCAAGAAATATGCAAAACTGGATCGAAGTCAACCCTAAAAATCCAGATCTCAGATCTGAGGCGCAGAAGTCGAGGTTCGCCGCCGTTCCTGTAGCTGGCCGGAGACCCTGTTCGCTGGAGAAGAAGAGGCGGCCGGAGCATGCGGGGTGGAGCTCGCCGGCGAGGAAGGACGGGGAGGTCGGTGAGGTGACCGGTGCGGCAAGGGCGCGGCGTCTCCGGCCGGATGCGCAAGGCGGCGCGGCGTCGGGGTTGCCGGAGTTCGCCGGTGGCGGTGGTGCGGCGGCTGGATCGGGGCGGCTCGGGCGGCGCGCGGGAGGCGACAGGCACGGGGAGGCGCGGCCCGGATCGGCGGCGGGGAGGGCCCGGCGCGGGCCGAGCGGGCCGGTGGTGGGGCATGGTGGCTGGGGTCACGTGGCGCCCTCCTACTGGCGCGGGGCGGCGGCGCGGTTCATCCGGCCGGCTTCGGACATGTCTGGCGCGGCGCGAGGGAAAAATAGGGTTAGGGGGGAGAGGAGACCCGGGATTTTCGGGGAGAGGTCTATATATAGGCATAAAGGGAGCTAGGAGAGTCCAAATGAGGTGCAGTTTTCGGCCGCGCGGTCGTGATCGAACGCTCTAGATGATGGAGAGAGTTTTGGTGGGTTTTGGGCCAAATTGGAAGGGTGTTGGGCTGCAACACACACGAGGCCTTCTCGGTCCCTCGGTTAACCGCTGGAGTATCAAATGAAGTCCAAACGGTATGAAACTTGACAGGCGGTCTACCAGTAGTAAACCAAGGCCGCTTGGAAAGTCTCGGTCCAATCCAGAAATGTTTAACCCCCACACACAAAAAGAAGGTAGAAAGGACCACCGGGGGAGATAGGAGCGCCGGAATGCAAAACGGACAACGGGGAAAATGCTCGGATGCATGAGACGAACACGTATGCAAATGCAATGCACATGATGACATGATATGAGATGCATGACAACAGCAACAACACACGAAGACAAAAACCCGAACCCGAGGAAATAAAATAACTTAGCGCCGGAAACGGCAAGAGTAGGAGTATATATAAGGTAAATTACATCCGGGTGTTACAGGGTGTCCCAACTTAGCCCATCACAAGCTCTCACGGTCAACGAAGGATATTCCTTCTAGCGGGAAGACCCGATCAGACTTGGAATCCCGGTTACAAGATATTTTGACAATGGTAAAACAAGACCAGCAAAGCCACCCAGATGTGCCGACAAATCCCGATAGGAGCTGCACATATCTCGTCCTCAGGGCACACCAGATGAGCAAGACGTCGGGTGGGCCAGCCCAGAGTTGCCCCTGGTAGCTCCGTACATCGCTCGGTTGGACCAACACTTAGACATGCACTGGCCCGGGGGGTTAAAATAAAGATGACCCTTGAGTCTGCAGAACCCAAGGGAAAAAAGGATAGGTGGCGAATGGTAAAACCAATGTTGGGCCTTGCTGGAGGAGTTTTATTCAAGGCGAACTGTCAAGGGGTTCCCATTATAACCCAACCGCGTAAGGAACGCTAAATCCGGGAACATAACACCGATATGACGGAAAATAGGGCGGCAAGAGTGGAACAAAGCACCAGGCATAAGGTCGAGCCTTCCACCATTTACCAAGTATATAGATGCATTAATTAAATAAGAGATATTGTGATATCCCAACAAAATAACCATGTCCCAAACATGGAACAACCTTCAATCTTCACCTGCAACTAACAATGCTATAAGAGAGGGCTGAGCAAAGCGGTAACATAGCCAGACAACGGTTTGCTAGGACAAGGTGGGTTAGAGGCTTGGTTCAACAATATAGGAGGCATTATAAGCAAGTGGTATGTATCGCAACATAGGCATAGCAAAAGAGCGAGCAACTAGCAAGCAAAGATAGAAGTGATTTTGAGGGTATGGTCATCTTGCCTGAAATCCCGCAAGGAAGAAGAACGAGTCCATGAAGAAGATAAACAGACGTAGTCGAATGGGTCCTCACAATCATGACATTACCAGAATCAACCCGAAGAAGCAACACGGGAACGAAGGCCACAACATAGTAAACAACCAACACATGAACATGGTATGATATGCGGGATGCGGTATGCGATGCATATGCATGATTTGGAAAGGAATTATTGAACCTGGCCTCAACTTGGAAATCCAAGAGTTCCACTGGAAAGGTGAGGTGATTTCGGTTGAAATCGATATAAAGATCACCAGAATCGAATGCACGGTTTGGAAATGGCAAGCAAAACAAATATGGCACCGGTCTGCGATAAACAGCAAGTAGCCATCTAAATGCATCAAGATAATTATGCTACAGCACTCAAACATGGCAACAAGATACATGGCAGGGATCCACTCATGATGCTTGACAAAAGATGAACACTAAGCTACGGCTAATTCATTCATTAACAGATTCAAACAAGCATGGCAAAAGTGCAAATGATAACAGGTTTCAGACTTAGTGAAATTAACACAAGTCTGGAATTTATCATCAGGAAGAACACTTTAGAGCATGAAAACTACATGCTACAGGAACTTAACATGCAAAGCAAGGCATGGCACGAAGCTACTCAAAGCACTTAACAAAAGTCCCTTAGTGACCTTGAGCCAAAAGGGATCATAAAATACAATTGCAAGCATATGAACATGGCAAAAACATAAACAGATCTCAGACTTAGTGATAAACTGGAGCATGCAAATCAGTTAACGAGTAGGCATGTTTACGAGCTCGATGCACTCACTACAGAGCATGGCATGACACACTAAGCATACACCCATCAAGAAGACATGGCAAGAAGCTAGACATGGCAAGAACAACAACATAGAATGCACGGATCAATAGCAACATCCTCGGCAAAATCGCTAGCAAGTCAACAATCTGCGAGGATTCACGATATAGCAAAAGTAGAGCTCGATTGACTCAAGCTAGGGTGCTCCATAAATGCAAACAAAGACAGGGATGGATAGATCACCACAATGTTAACAAACCATCCTTACTGATCATCCTCAAAAGAGGCATGGATCACTAGGAAACAACATGAACATATTGCATAACGACAAAATCAGGACAAGGACTTGGTGAAATTCTAAGTCCCTGAAATCAGCATTACCGATTACGCTACTTTGCAAGCTTGTGCTAGTCACCACACATATCAAAAAAATACATGGCAAGCACATCTGTAAAGATGGCATGGCATATAACAAAACACATGTAGAGCTCAGGAGCATATCATGCACACATTAATCATGGAAAAAATGACAAAATGCCAATTGATGAAACAGATCTGACAAGTTTATCACATAGCCCTCTTCCAACAGCATGTCGGGCATCAAGATGAGCTCAAATGAAAATTACACAATGAGATGAAATGATGTACTCGTCGAGACGAACATTTTGATATGCTACACGCGCATAACGGAGCTACGGATGTGGAGTTATGGCATGCGAAAAAATGCAAATAAATAACTATGAAGGGGCAAAAGTCAACCCGAGAAGTTAGGGTTCCAGATCGGATCTGGATCCGGATCGGCCGGCACGGACTTCGAGGAGATCGCCGGAGTTTGTGCTTGGGGCGGCGCCGGTCGAGGCAAGGCGGAGGAGGCGGTGTAGGTGGCCAGATCTGGCGGCTGGCGGCGTGCATGCGCGGTGGCGGGGCGGCGGAACACGGCTTCCCGTGAGCTGACGAGGAGGCGCGGTTTGCGGGGTCCTCCGAGGCGGGGCGAGGCGGGCGCGCCGGCGAGTCCGGCGACCGGAGCCAGGGCGGCGCGGCG
>NC_041386.1:367481490-367501160 GCF_002162155.2 Triticum dicoccoides | reverse complement strand
CGGGCGGCCACGGGCGCTGAAGGACGCGGGCGGGTGGCGACGAAGGCCGGGCGGCGGCGCGCAGATCCGGGCCCGGGCAGGCCTGCCTCGGGTCCGGCGGGCCGCGGGAGGAGGCGCGGTGAGGTGGCGCTGCGCTTGATGAGGTGGCGGCGTCCGATAGGAGTAGAGCGGCGGCGGCGCGACGTGGCAGCGCGTCATTGGACGGGCGACGTGGCCGGACGGGGTGGACATCTCCGGCCATCGGGCGGACGTGTCCGGTGGCGCAAGGAGGATGAATATAGGGTTAGATCTGCGTGGATTTTTCGGGGGAGGCCACATATTTATAGGTAGAGGGGGCTAGGAGGCTCCAAATGGAGTGCGGTTTTCGGCCACGTGATCGTGATCGAACGACCGATATGATGGAGGGGGTTTAGCTGGGCTTTGGGCCACTTTCGAGGGGTGTTGGACTGCAACACACACGAGGCCTTTTTGGTTCCTCGGTTAACCGTTGGAGTATCAAACGAAGTCCAAATGGCACGAAACTTGACAGGCGGTCTAACTGTAGTAAACCAAGGCCGCTTGGCAAGTCTCGGTCCAGTCCGAAAACATTTAACACCCGCACACGAAAAGGGGTAGAAAGGGACAACGGGTGACATAGGAGCGCCGGATTGCAAAACGGACAACGGGGAAAATGCTCGGATGCATGAGACGAACATGTATGCAAATGAAATGCACAAGATGACATGATACGCAAAGCATGACATGCAAGCAATGACAAGGCAACAACAACGAATAACTGGAGGACACCTGGCACATCGGTCTCGGGGCGTCACAGCGTGCTCCCCTAACTTGGAGATGAAGCGCCCCAACGAAGTCTTGCACCCTGCAAGCTTCTGCATCTCCTTGAGGTTTTGCGGTGGGTTCATGTCTTCGATTGCCTTGACCTTCTCTGGGTTGGCCTCGATCCCCCTGTGGGACACGAGCAAGCCCAGAAGCTTGCCTGAAGGGACACCAAACACGCACTTCTCCGGGTTGAGCCGCAGGTCCACCTGGTGTAGGCTCGCGAAGGTTTCCTCCAGATCTTGAATCAGAGTTCTTGCCTCCCGAGACTTCACCACAATGTCGTCGACATAGGCCTCGGCGTTTCTCCCGAGCTGCTATCCCAATGCGATGTGCATCAGTTGCTGGAAGGTCACTCCTGCGTTGCGCAGTCTGAATAGCATGCAAGTGTAGCAGTATACCCTGCATGGGGTCAGGAAAGCTGTCTTCTCATCTTCCACCGCCATCTTGTTCTGGTGCTACCCTGAGAACGCATCCAGGAAACATAGCAGATTGCACTCGGTGGTGGAGCCGATAATCTGGTCGATGCGCGGCAGCGGGAACGGGTCTTGAGGGAAAGCCTTGTTGAGGTTGGTGAAGTCGACACACATGTGCTCCTTCCCTCCTTTCTTTGGCACGACGATCGGATTCGCCGGCCACTCTAGGTACCGGACTTCGCGAATGATACCCGTTGCCTCCAGCTTGCGGGTTTCCTGAACAATAAAGGATTGCTTCTTCGTGGACCGCTGCCTTGCCCTCTGCTTCACATGGTGCACGTTCGGGCATACCCTCATATGATGCTCAATCACTCTTCTCGGAACCCCGGCCAGCTGCTTGGGTTCCCAGGCGAATACTTCCTTGTTCGCCCGCAAGAAGTCCACCAACTCTTTTTCTTGAGCTAGGGCGAGGTCGGCGCCTATGGTAAAGGTGGCGCCAGAGGCCCCGTCCTCATCGACCGGTATCTGCTTCGTCTTGGCTTGACCCTGAGTGAACAGCTGCTTCTTCTTGGTCGGCGCAGCCCCCTTGGTTCTGGACACTGCCTTGTCGGCCGGGCAAGCTGCCGTTGTGGCCCTGAAGGCGAGCTTGAGGGCCGCCATGACTTCCTTGGTGTCTCCGGCCACGGTGAGGACGTCCTTGCTTCCTGGCATCTTCATGAGGTTGTAGGCAGGATGAGTGGCTGCCATGAACTGGACCAGCACCGGGTACTCGAGGATGGTGTTGTACGATAAGCCGATGCAGGCGATGTCAAAGTCGATCAGCTCGGTGCTGTAGCTGTCGCGTGTGCCGAACATCACAGGGAGACGGATCTACCCCAGGGGGTCGGAGGAGCCACCACCGACCCCGGAGAAGGGCTTGCTGGGGCAGAGCCGCTCGAGTGGTACATGAAGGAGGCTGAAAGCCTCCACGGAGAGCATGTTGAGGCCGGCGCCGCTGTCGATGAGGGTCTTGGTGACGGCTATGCCGCAGATGGTGGGCGTGCAAAGCACCGGAAGTATGCCCGAGCTGACGGTGGTGACTGGGTGATCCCCCGAGTTGAAGGTCAGGTTGGCCTTGGGCGCCACCCAACCCGGGGAAGCCCCCTGCCACGTGGAGACGATGCTGATCTGGCAAAAGAACGGCTTGGCATGACGATCTGAGGGCGGAGCCTGCAAGCCACCAAGGAGAACCGCGACGACGGGGGGTGCTGGTACTCCGAAGCGCGCAATGAAGAGGTCACACAGCTCCTCCTAGGAGGCCACAGAAGATTTCGGCAGATGGACGAGCCAGGCGCGCGGCGCGCTAGCCATGGCCATTGGGAGCCAGTTGGCCGTGACTTTACCGTCGCCCCGGCCTCCAAGACGGCTTCCTCATACGCCAAGAAAGACCGCGGGATCCGCCGCACCATTGTAACGGGGAGGCATCTCCGGCTTGAACTTGTGCGGCCACTGAACCCGCCGCAAGGCGGGGGTGAAGGCCTGGAGCCCCCGGTGCTGCAGAGGGCGCCCGTCGATCCAGTCGGAGAAGAGGCGGCGTCCATGAGAGTCGGTCGGAGAGGCGAGGCCGTCGGGCGGGGCAAGGCTTCGGCGCGCCCCTACCTGGCGCGCCAAATGTTGGATTTCAGGTTCCGGCAAAACCCTTGAGGTTCGAAAATTGGGGTGCGCACTAATATCTCTCCCCCTCTCTAGCTCGCACTCCGTATGATCTCACGGCCTAACTCGACGAACCCAAAGAACGTGAGACACAAGATTTATACTCGTTCGGGCCACCATTGTGGTGTAATACCCTACTCCGGTGTGGTGTGGTGGATTGGCTTTTGGGCTGAGGATGAACAGTTACAAGGGAAGAACAGCCTCCTGAGGAGAGGTGTTCTTGTGCTTGGAAAGCTTGTGTGGTGGAGGATCAGAATTAGATGCCTCCCTATGGTGGTGGCTAGTCCTATATATAGAGGCCCTGGTCCTCTTCCCAAATATTGAGTGGGGGATCCCATAATGGCGAAATTCGAAGGGAGACAACTAGTACAAGCTATCCTGACAAAAGTAGTCTTTGCCTGCCAAAGGCTCTGGTGGTGACGCCGTCTTGGGCTCCATGATGACTTCCGTCCTGCTGTCATGTTTGTCCTGTTCTTTTTGCACCGATATGGAAAACTTTGCCTAACGCCTTGGGACTCCTCGTCTGCACTTGCTCCTTTAGCACCAAATAGCAAACGAGGACACTACGCGCGCTGGCGCCCGCCTGGCTCCAGTCGTCATGGCTTGTGTCATAGAAACCTCGCGAGGTGTCCCTTGCCTTGATCTCTTCGCCCCTCGTGAGCCAGCCTGGCGGGGCCGCCCCTGAGGAGGTCTTGCATCATCCGCCTCGCGAGGCTTGGCCCCTCGCGAGGGTCTTGAGTGTTTGCTGGTGAAGATGGGTCGTACAGGGCCGCTGGAGGAGCCACTCTGCGGGCTGCAGGCAGGCAGGTCTGGGGACCCCCGTTACCAGAACGTCGACAGCCGTTGTAGGTGATGATGCGATTAGGGACCCCGAACCGGATCCCGAGGCCCTTGATGTACTTGACTGCCGAGTCGACTGGGATGGTGCGGACGGCTTCCACCTCCGCCCACTTGGTGAACTTGTCGATGGCGACGTAGAGGTAGCGGTAGCCCCCGGGCGCTCGAGGGAATGGGCCCAAGATGTCCAGCCCCTAGACCACGAATGACCATGAGAGCGGGATGGTCTCGAGACCCTGAGCGGGCTGGTGGATCTACTTGGCATGGAACTGGCAGACTTCACAAGATCTCACCAGCTCGGTGGCGTCATTGAGCGTCGTGGGCCAGTAGAACCCACTGTGGAACGCCTTGCCCACGAGGGTGCGTGACGAAGAGTGATGCCCGCAATCCCTGCCATGTAAGTCGGCCAGCAGCTCGTGTCCCTGCTCCCTAGAGATGCACCGTAGAGAGACAATGTTCGGCCATTTTCGGTAAAGCTCACCATCTTGGATGCACTAGGTTGTGGCCTGGCGAGCCACGCACTCCGCATCTTCCTCCTTCCCCGGTAGGGTCCCCTGGAGCAGGTATGCCTTGAACTCCTCGGTCCAGCACCCTCCTAAGGCTTGAGCGCGAGGAGCAGACGGGATCCCAAGGTCGAGCCACAAGTAGGTGCGCCCGAGGGTGGTGCTGGGGGGAGCTCCTCCTGAGGCGTTGCCGGTTCTATGGTGGAAGGGCTACCGATGGCTTGAGGAGTCGCTCCTCGAATACCCTAGGATCCTGTGGCGGGTGCCGGGACGCCCTCTTGGCGATGTCGTCTACCTCCTTGTTCGTGCCGCGCGACACGTGCTGCAATTCTCAACTCTGTGTACCTCCTCGAGGTATGCCTCCATGTGCTCGTCCTTCGGCTCGTATACTTTGTTGGAGAGGTTGATGAGGAGCTGGGAGTCACCCTTGATGGTGAGGTGCTTCACTCCCAAGGCTGCCACATCCTTGAGACCGGCGATCAGGCCTTCATATTCCGCGATGTTGTTGGAGACCTTCTCGCCCTGCTAGAAACAGACGTGCACATCGTAGTAGATCTTGTCCTGGGTGGGCGAGATGAGCACAGCTCAAGCCCCTATACCCTGACATGCGAATGCGCCGTCGAAGTCCATGACCCAACCGTCCGGAGCCTTGCTCCAGGCGAGAGGGGTCGTTCCTCGTCTACTTAGGAGCTGGGGATGTCGGTCCACTCCGCCATGAAGTTGGCGAGTGCTGCGCCCTTGATGACTCTGGTGGTGCTGAACTCCAATTGGAATGCATGCAGTTCTATGTTCCATTCGGTGACCCTCCCCGTAGCATTGGGGCTCCGGAGCACCCTCTCCAGGGGGTAAGCTGAGATAACCTTGATGGGGTGGCTCTGGAAGTAGTGGCGCAACTTGCGGGAGGAGACAAGGAGTGCGATCAAGAGCTTTTGCTGCATAGGGTATCGTGCCCACGCATCGCGTAGCACCGTGCTGACGAAGTACACTAGGTGCTCGACGAGGGAAGAAGCGTCGGTGGAGTCTTGTACCTCCCAAGACTGGACGGCCTCAGGAGCTTGGTAGCTCATTGAGGGCAGCCAAGGCCTCTGGAGCACCGTCCTGGGGAGCTTGGTCATCTGTCGGGGCAGCCGAGGCCTTAGGAGCACCATCCTGAAGCCGTTGCATCTTTATCGGGTGTGGGGTGCTGCTCCGTGAACCCTTAGCCAGGCGCTCCTCCCGGACCGCCACCAGCGCCGCGCTGGCAGAGAGGCGTGGTGGCCAGGTAGAGCACCAAGGGCTCAAGGGGACGTGGTGCTACCATTACCGGCAGGGTGGTGAGGTACTTCTTGAGGTCTTGGAACGCCGCGTCAGCCTCTGGAGTCCACTCGAATGGTCCTTTCTTTTTCATCAGCTTGAAGAATGGGAGGGCGCGTTCCCCCAGCTTGGAGATGAAGCACCCCAGCGAGGTCACGCAGCCCGCCAGCTTCTACATCTCCTTGAGGGTTTGTGGTGGGCTCATCCTTTCTATTTCCTTGACCTTCTCCGGGTTGGCCTCGATCCCCCTTTGTGACACCAGGAAGCCCAGCAGCTTGCCGGAGGGGACGCCAAACACACATTTCTCTGGATTGAGCCGCAGATCCACCTTGCGCAGGCTGGCAAAGGTCTCTTCCAGGTCTTCAATAAGGGTCCTTGCCTCCCGAGACTTCACAACTATGTCGTCGACGTAGGCCTCGGCGGTCCTTCCGAGTTGCTAGCCTAGAGCGATGTGCATCAACCGCTAGAAGGTTGCTCTGGTGTTGCGTAGCCCATATGGCATGCAAGTGTAGAAATACACCCCGCACCGGGTTAGGAAGGCTGTCTTCTCAACATCCTACATTGTCATCTTGATTTGGTGGTAGCCCGAGAAGGCGTCTAGAAAACACGGCAGGTCGCACTCGTCGGTGGAGTCGACGATCTGATCAATGCGTGGAAGCGGGAAGGGGTCTTGAGGGCAAGCCTTGTTGTTGTTGAGGTTGGTGAAATCGACGCACATGTGCTCCTTCCCGCCTTTCTTGGGGACAATAACCAGGTTTGCCAGCCACTCTAGGTACTGCACCTCCCGAATGACACCAGCCTCTTGCAACTTGCAGGTTTCTTGGATGATGAACGACTGCTTCTCTGCGGATGGCCGCCGCGTCTTCTGCTTCACCAGGTGTACATTGGGGCACACCCTTAGGTGATGCTCCATTATCCCCCTCAGAATTCCAACCAGGTCCTTAGGCTCCCACGTGGACACATCCTTGTTCGTGCGCAAGATGCTGACCAATGCCTCCTCTTGATCCGAAGGGAGGCCGGCGCCTATGGTGAAGGTGGCGCATGATGCCTCGTCCTTGTCTACCAGTACCTGCTTTGTCTCGGCATGATCTTGAGAGAACAACTGCTTCTTCTTTGCTGGCGCAGCCCCCAGAGCCTGCGGGGCTCCTTCCTCACTAGGCCGCGCGCCCGCCGCGGCCCTGAGGGCTAGCTTGAGGGCCAACAACGCCTCCTTTGTGTCCCCCACCATAGTGAGGATGCCGCTGCTTCCCGGCATCTTCGTAAGATTGTAGATAGGGTGAGTTGCTGCCATGAGCTTGGCCAAGGCCGGGTACCCAAGGATAGTGTTGTACGGGAGGCTGGTGCGGGCGATGTCGAAGTCGATTAGCTCGGTGCGATAGTTGTCGCGGGTGCCGAAGGTGACGGGGAGGCAGATCTGCCCCAGGGGGCAGGTGGAGCTGTCGACGACTCCAGAGAAGGGCTTGGTGGGGCGAAGCCGGCCATGGGGCACGTGAATCAAGCCGAATGCTTCCACTGAGAGCACATTGAGGCCGGCTCCACCATCGGTAAGGGTCTTGGTGACCGCTATGTTGCAGATGGGGGTGCAGAGCATCGGGAGCGTGCCGGCTCCCGCGGTGGTCGCGGGGTGGTCCCTCGAGTCAAAGGTGAGCTTGGCCTTAGGCACAGCCCAGCCCGGAGGAGCTCCCTACTGTACGTGAGTGGCGCCCACCTGGCAGAAGAACTGCTTGACATGGCGGCCCGAGGGCGGCGCTTGCGAACCACCGAGGAGGGCTGCAACGGCGTGGGGCGCCGGCACCATGAAGCGCGCGATGATGAGGCCGCGCAGCTCCTCCCAGGAGGCTACAGAAGACCCTGGCAAGCTGAGCAGCCAGGTGCACGGTGCGCCTGCAAGGGCCATGGAAGCCAGTTCGCCATGACCTTGCCGTTGCCGCCGGCTGCCAACATGGCTTCCTCGTATGCTCGAAGAAAACCTGCCAGGTCCGCCGTGCCATCGTATCGGGGCGGCAGCTCCGGCCTGAACTTTGGTGGCCATTGTACTCGCCGCAGGGCCGGGGTGAAGGCTCGGAGGCCCTCGGCTCCTCCGTGAGCACGCGTTGGCCCAGTCGGTGGAGCAGCGTCTGCCATGGGAGCCGAACAGCGGAACGTAGTGGCTGGCGAGGCAGATCTTCGACGCACCCCTACCTGGCGCGCCAAATGGCATATTTCAGGTTCCGCAGACCCTTGAGAGGTTCAAACTCTGGGGTGCATGCATAGAAATCAACCTCCCTAGTATGCCTACTCGCCAATCTCTCGGCCTAGCTAGATGAATAAAAGATGAAACGAGACACAACAGTTTACCCAGGTTCGGGCCACCTTGCTGTGTAAAACCCTACTCCTGCTTTGTGGTGGATTGGCCTCGAGGGGCTGAGGATGAACTAGTACAGTGGGGAACAACCTCAGGAGGATGAGTGTTCTTGGGCTCGAGTGAGCTAGTGAGTGTGAGGATGGAATGGATCCGATCCCCTCTATGGTGGTGGCTAAGTCCTGTTTATAATGGCTTTGGTCCTCTTCCCAAATGAAGGCAGGAAGGGTTCCCACAACAGCCAAATTTGAAGGGAGACAACTAGTACATGCTATCATGACAAAAGTGGTCTTCGCATGCAAAAGCCTCTGGTCGTGACATTGCGGTGGGCTCGGCGATGACCTCCGTCCTGGCGGTCTTGGTCTTGTTGCACGAGAGTGGAAACCTTCGGCCGATTCCTCAAGACTCTGTGCCTGCGCTTGCCTCCTTAGCACCAAAGAGGAAACTGGTACACTGCGCCCGCTGGCGCCCGCCTGGCCTTGGTCGTCATGGCTCTTGTCATCCGAACCTCATGAGGTGAAGTCTAAATAGAAATCTCTACTCCTCGGGAGCCAACCTGAGGTGCCCGCTCCTCGTGGAGGTCTTGGTGTCATCCGCCTCGCGAGGCTTGGCCCCTCGCGAGGGTCTTAAGTTGTTGATGCTGAAGGTAGGCCGTACCAGGCCATCGATGAAGCCACGTCGTGGGCCATAGGCAGGCAAGTCTGGGTACCCCCGTTCCCAGAACACTGACAAAACTCATGTTGCGGGAGTCTGGAGTCATACTCCGGATCCGACAGCTGATGCTTTCCTGGGGGGGAGGGGCATTCAGGACGGATTGAGCAGGGAGCTACTTTGGACATGCTAAAAAAGACCAGGATCCGTAGTACACCTGCCTTCTGATGACCTTAGGGCTCGATGGTGACTGTCGTCGTGGTAGCGCTGCCGAGAGCAGTGATACAAGCAGGAGCAGCTGCAACGAAAACATCAGCACCATTCATCCGCATTCCCCCAATGTCAGCGCCATGCGAGGGAATTTGGGGGCTAGGGATTTGGAGTCTATCTAGGGATTTGTTGGAAAGGGGAAAGCTGTGGGGATATGCTAGCGGTTGGGAACTACTTAGCGCACTATGTTGTATACGAAACACGGTTTATACATGTCGTTTGTGTTAGGTATTACAACTTCACACACGATTTCCGCACCAAACTGTGTGACAAGACGACGTAGGTGAGACACAGTTGCCATGACATAATCGTATGTGATGTACTACCTTGTACATATGGGGATGCAATAATTGAGTTACAGTAATACTTAGGATAAACAGCTGCTCTGCGGATATCCGTCAAAAAATAAAAACAACCTCTCTACAGATAGAGATGGCGGCGGCGGTCGAGGCAACTGCTATCAGATAAGAGGTCAATCCTCGGCCGATCGGTGGTGGCGGTGTCATAGGAGGTCAATACTCGGTCTGCAGCGTGAGATAGGAGGAGCTCAACCATCAAGGTAGGTGGCGGCGTGATTGGAGCAAATCCATCGTGATCGATGGCGGGATAGTGGGGCTCGAACTTCAGGCGGTTACCCCACTAAGCTTTGCTCCTCGACCCTGTTGTCTCGGCGTGCCATCGCATCGCGCTTCTCTGTCTGTGGGTGGAGGTCGCCGCGCAACTAATTAATTAAGGTATTCTTTTCATTGAGTGGCTTAATTAAGGTATTCCATTCAAAAAGGTAGTACTGTAGTACTCTGCGTGTAAATTGACTGGCCATTAATTTTTGTTAGTGCATGGCTAGATAACAATATGGAGCGCCCTCAGTAATTATGAAAAAATCTTGTGATTTCTGCATGCATCTTTTGGCATCAGTTAATCCATGTATTGATGTTGTTGTTTTGTTTTTAATTACCCCTCGTGTGGTGCGGATGGAACATTCTGAATGGATGAAGGCTCGGAGAAGCTCAAATTTTATCAGTGGCATGACAAAATTCATCAATTTGGCTGAAAGTACAAAGAAAAGTATTGGTAATGAGGATTACATCATGTGTCCATGCAGTCGTTGTGCAAATACAGAGTCACATGATGTTAGAGTTGTCGAGTTCCACTTGGTCACACGGGGGTTCATGGATGGGTATACATGTTGGACCAGACATGTTGAAGAGCCAGTCATGGATGAATATACCTGGAGCTGCGAGATAATAAACCCAGATCAGAGTCACATGGATGTTGAATCTAACATCAGGGTTGAGGCGTCAATCTACCAATGGAACACCGGAAAGCCAAAAACCCCACTGGAAAACCAATACGGTGACGCAGACGATGATGACCTTGATATGCCAAATTTTGCTGCTATGATCGCAGATTTCCAGGGCCCCAAAAAAGATATGGTTGGGTACAAGGATCTGCCAACCATTAACGTGGCCTCTAAGAAAGATTAGTATCTAGGTTGCAAAAAGAAATATTTCAAGTTGAGTGCCACACCAGCGCTTCTCAGATTTAAAGCAACAAATGGTCTATCGAACAAGGGCTTCACAGAGTTGTTAAGTCTTTTCAAAGGAATTCTTCTGGAAGATAATGTGCTCCCCAAAAGCATGAACAAAGCGAAGAAAATTGTTTGCCCATTGGAACTTGAAGTACAGAAGATAAATGCTTGTGTGAATGATTGCATATTGTACCGTGGTGTAACGCCCCGAGACCGATGCTCGAGAAGACTTCCATGTGTTCCGGGTTTCGCCGTGTGTTTCATTTGTGCCCGCCCCTTTATTTGTGCATTGCATCATGTCATCATGTCATCATGTCATAAGTCTTTTGCGTCTCACTAAATAAATTGCATGGATTTTTGGTCCATTTAAATCGAGGGAATTCACATGGTGATTCTCTTTATAACTTATCCTCCCGGTATTAGGGAGCTATAATAAATATTCCATCCCTTGGAAATTACCACAACACACTTGCAAAATATCCCAATGCCGTTGTTATCTTAATTCTTGGTCTCCAACTTTGCCATATATTCTTTCATCATATTCCGGAGCTCCACCAAAAATCCGAACATTTTTGGCCTCACCAAACCTAGTCCCAATTCAAAACCATTTGAATTATATTCAAATGAATTTGAATTTAATTCCTGCAATCTTGCCACTTCTATTTTTCTGTGGTCATGTTTATTTTTATGAGTCTAGGAAAAATTGTCCTCCTGCTCAAACTCTTTTTCCCTAACCCCCCTTCCTTTTCCTCTCTCTCTATTTTTTCTTTTCGTTTAAAGAAGAAAGAGAGGAGAGGGAGAGCCCAACCCAGCAAGCCTAGCTGACCCCTCCTCTCTACTGGGCCGGCCCCAAGCCCACCTACCGCTGCTAACCCTAGTGCGCCGAACCCACTCCTCGATCCCCATCTCCCTCGTCTCCACCCCGCCGCCAGAGAGCCTCGGCTCGTCCCCATCTTCCTCTCGATCCCGCTCATCCCCATCTTGCTCCCGCTCTCCCTCTCTACGCCCGATCTCCTCCTCCGTCAGCCCCGCGCCCGGGTCTCCTCCTCCATGTTCGTCCTTCTCGCTGGGAGCCCCGCTGGATCCCCCTCGCCCTCGCTGTTTGGCACCGGCGCCGCCCTGCCGTTTCGGCCCCGCGGCCACCTCTCCTTCCCCGCTCGTGCCCGAGGATCGAGCGCCGCCGACCTTGCTCTGCAGAGCGCCGTCCTCCATTGCCTCCCCGCCAGGGGCCTTCGCAGGCTCCACCTCATCACTGGTCCCTGCTCCACCTCGTCGACTCGCATCCACAGAACCAGGCCACGGCTGCACCATGGACGCCCCCCTCCTTTGCACCTGGCCTCGACTAGAGTCGCTCTTGTCAGCAACCAGCACGACCACGAGGCTTCCCTCTCTTTCCCCTGCACAGGAGCTCGCAGCCGCCACCATCGCCTCCTTGCTGTTGGCATCCCGAGGCCCCTTGTGTTGTTTTGTGTTGGACGTCAAGGCCGGCAAGATCGACTACAGCGACGCCAAGTTCCACCACCGGCAAGACCCGGACTCCGAATGCAAGTACAACTACAAACCCGAAGAACTCAGATCCATCAAGTCCCCGAGGAGACCCGTTTTTCGTCAAGTTCGACTACATTGTGACGCGTCAAGTACCTCTACCGCCTTCTTCGAAATCCCAAGAACGCCAAGTACCTGGACACCCGGTGCCTAGAACGACTACCGACGCCGAAGACCCATGAACAAAAACCGACAAGTTTGACTACCGTCGACGTGCACAACTACGTGGATTCACCAAGTACCCCCACGCGCGAAGACGCCTAAGACCATCTCGGGATTCATCAAGTACCACTACCGTCGACCCTCGAAGACCCCATGGACATCAAGTTTCGTCTCGTGACCCCGAACCTCTACGAAAACGTTGTACGACTACTTTCGTGGCCGAAGACCCGTGTACAACTACCGTCGCCGTGTACGACTACCTCCATGACGAACGTCCCGAGAATGTCTACTTCCTCTACTTTACACCGAATGAGAACCGTCCCTTTTGCACGCTTCGAAGGTATAACCCCGAGACGACCGTCCGAGAACGCTTGCAAGTGATGTATGAGATGCTCGTGCTTGCTCCGTGCTCGAATTGTCGATGCACGCCGCCCCTCTTTTGCCTTGCCACCCACATGTGGGAACTCGGTATCCGAGATCACCCCACCATCCCTGCTTGTCACGTTCCGCACACTTCCCCCTTTGCTTCGGTATCTCAATTGAGTACCAGAACCGGAACGTTGTTGTGGTACCGTTTCCGTTATCGTCGCCGTGGCATCCTTTCTTTCTGCCACGATGACATATGCTCCATATAATGCTCTTATCAACATTTTCTTTAAATATTGCATAAAACTTGCATGTCATCCGCATCATGATAACAACTTCAAGAATGTTTAAAATTGCTGTTTGCATTAAATTACTAAATGCATATGGGGATTTACCGGATTTGTTGTTTGTTATACCCGGCCCCATTTAAATTGTTTAGATAGATAATCCCTTTATGTTTCACCTCTTGACATTCTTAACAACATTTAATACTGTTGGGTACATAAACGAGATCGAACTAAATAACTTGAATGTGGTGTTTCGTCAATATGCAATGGGGTTGCATATTGCGCTCCATTTAATTTGTAGGATTGTTTGTGCATTTTGCCATGCCATGCCTCATTAAACCGGACATGCATCATACTTGTTTGCGCATCATGCCATGTTATGCTTGGTTGTTTACTATGTTGTTTGCTTCTTTCGGGTGTTGCTTCTTCGGGTTGGTTCCGATAACGTCGTGTTGTGAGGATTCGTTCGACTTCGACCGTTTATCTTCTTCATGGACTCGTTCTTCTTCCTTGCGGGATTTCAGGCAAGATGATCATACCCTCGAAATCACTTCTATCTTTTCTTGCTAGTTGCTCGCTCTTTTGCTATGCCTATGATGCGATACCTACCACTTGCTTATCATGCCTCCCATATTGTTAAGCCAAGCCTCTAACCCACCTTGTCCTAGCAAACCGTTGTTTGGCTATGTTACCGCTTTGCTCAGCCCCTCTTATAGCATTGTTAGTTGCAGGTGAAGATTGAAGTTTGTTCATTGTTGGAACATGGAGATGTTGTTCCTTGTTGGAACATGTTTACTTGTTGGGATATCACAATATCTCTTATTTAATTAATGCATCTATATACTGGGTAAAGGATGGAAGTCTCGGCCTTATGCCTGGTGTTTTGTTCCACTCTTTCCGACCTAGTTTCCGTCATATCGGTGTTATGTTCCCGGATTTTGCGTTCCTTACGCGGTTGGGCTATTATGGGAACCCCTTGACAGTTCGCCTTGAGTAAAACTCCTCCAGCAATGCCCAACATTGGTTTTACCATTTGCCACCTAGCCTTTTCTTTTCCCTTGGGAGTCGCGCTTTTGAGGGTCATCATTATTTTACCCCCCGGGCCAGTGTTCCTCTGAGTGTTGGTCCAACCTGTCAGCTGCCGGTGGCCACCAGGGGTAACTCTGGGCTGGCCTACCCATACCTAGGACAATCTGAGTGTGCCCTGAGAAAAAGATATGTGCAGCTCCTATCGGGATTTGTCGGCACATTCGGGCGGTGTTGCTGGTTTAGTTTTACCTTGTCGAAATGTCTTGTAACCGGGATTCCGAATCTGATCAGACCTTCCCACTAGAAGGTGTTGTCATGGGCTAAGTTGGGACACCCCTGCAGGGTTTTGAACTTTCGAAAGCCGTGCCCGCGATTATGGGCAGATGGGAATTTGTTAATGTCCGGTTGTAGAAAACCTGAAGTTGACCTTAATTAAAATACATCAACCGCGTGTGTAACCGTGATGGTCGCTTTCCGGCGGAGTCCGGGAAGTGAACACGGTGTTGGAGTTATGCTTGACGTAGGTTGTTCTAGGATCACTTCTTGATCATACTTTTATCGAACGTGCTTTGCCTTCTCTTCTCGCTCTCATTTGCGTATGTTAGCCACCATATATGCTAGTCGCTTGCTGCAGCACCACCTCATACCTTTTACCTTACCCATAAGCTTAAATAGTCTTGATCACGTGGGTGTGAGATTGCTAAGTCCCCCTGACTCACAGATACTTCCAAAACCAGCTTGCAGGTGCCGATGAGTCCGTGCAGATGACGCAACCAAGCTCAGGAGGATCTCTATGAAGATCTTGCCCTTTGTGTTGTTTCATTCTAGTTGATCAGTAGTGGAGCCCAGTGGGGGTCGATTGGGGACCTTGTCGCATTTGGGGTTCTTCTTTTATTTTGGTTTCGTAGTCGGACCTTGATTGTATCTGTTTGATGTAATGCTTTATTCACGTAATTGTGTGAAGTGGCGATTGTAAGCCAACTATGTATCCCTTTCCCTTATGTATTACATGGGTTGTGTGAAGATTACCTCACTTGCGACATTTCTTTCAATGCGGTTATGCCTCTAAGTCGTGCTTCGACATGTGGGAGATATAGCCGCATCGAGGGCGTTACAAGTTGGTATTAGAGCCTTCCCCGACCTTAGGATCCCCCACTGCTTGATCGGATTAGCAGCCGTTGTTGAGTCTAGAAAAATGTTTTGAGTCATTTAGGAATTATATATCGGAGAGTTTAGGAATTCTTTTTACTCCCCAGTCCCTTCATCGCTCTTGTAAGGCATCCTGACGTAAAGTTTTGACTCTTCTCTTCTCAAATTTTCACAAAAAAAAATTAGGATCACGCGGGTATCTTGGAATCGTTCCGATGGTTTTGTGACGAGAACATTGTTCTTGGTGCCTCCTGACATTTAGGGCTTGTGGCAGTGTCCCGGGGAGTTGAGCTCCGAGGTGTTGTCGTCACAATTTTATCGTTGCAGTTCTGTAATACCTGAGTTTAGTTTCGCCGACATCGAAAATCTCTTTTATGCAGTTGTTGGTGAGATAACCTCGACGCCACCTAGTACTGGGCAGGAGTTCGGGAGTATTGCCATAACTTGTATAACAGATGCTTTTCGAAGGTTGAGGTAGACGATTTCTGAAGCTTTCTTGGTTATGTGTTGAAGGATGGATACAGCTGGATGTAGGATTTGCTAGTTTTGGGTGAGATATTATGCTTCCCCTGTATCCCCAACACCTGATTGCATAACCGGGAAAGTTTCGGGAGTTTATAACTGGGAATTCAAGTAGCTCTTAGGATATCTTTCCGACAGATGTATGATATGAAATTGGGGTTCGACGTCTAGTGGTCCGCCTATCCACGGTCGGTTTTACCGTGGTCTCGTTGTGTCTTAAAGAGTACTTGGCTATGCCGACTCAGGGACGCTTCGTATGTCATGTGCACTACCTTGTACATGATGGTGCTGTACCAATCCTTTGTAGGCCCCACCATGAAAACTTCGGACGAAATCTCTATCATATGTTTGTTCCGGCTTATTCTGCAAGCCAATCCTTTGTTTTGTTTTGAGTTGTGATATTCGAGTTGCTCCGAAGTCAAATGTTGATTCCATACCTTCCCCAAATGGTGTTCTCATACTCTGATGTGAATACTAATCCTTCTTGATAATTGAGATTGTCATGCCAATCCTTTTTAACCCGGCGAATTTTCTCTTCAACTGGATCCGATCACTTCAACCTTTGCAAGATCAATTATCAGTTCTTCTCAACGGTGTTTGCTTCATCCGTTCCAAGTTGCCTTTGTTTTTCCCTCCCACCCACCCTTTTTCCTCAAGGACTCGGATTTCTTTTTCAAGTATCCTTTTATTGTGTGAAGTCTCTCCATTCCTTTTCCGTCAATGTCCTTATCCGGTGATTCTCATGAGGATTCTAACGGAGCTTCAAGTGTTGTATTCTTCGATCTTTTCTTCTATGGTGGATTTAATTCAAGCTTTATGGATCTTATCCTTTCCTCGTTTCAAATGCCTTCTCATACTGGTGCACCTCATAATAATTCACTTCTCGCTATTGTAACACCCTCGATGCGACTATAGCTCCCACGTGTCGAGGCACGACTTAGAGACATAATCGCATTGAAGGCATATGTCGCAAGTTAGGCAATCTTCACAACATCCCATGTAATATGAATAAAGGGGAGAATACATAGTTGGCTTACACTCGCCATGTCAATCAAGTACATAAATAACATTACATCATCCAAACACTCATGGCCCGACTACGGCGCCAAAATAAAAGAGAACCCAACATGCGACACGGTCCCAATCACCCCCAACTGGGCACCACTACTGATCATCGGGAAAGGAAACATAGTAACGTTGAGAGTCTTCGTCGAACTCCCACTTGAGCTCATACGCGTCACCTGGAGCGGAATCCTCAGACCCTGCATCTGGTGTAATAGTAATCTGTGAGCCACAGGGACTCAGCAATCTTGCACCCTCGCGATCAAGACTATTTAAGCTTATAGGTAAGGCAAGGTAAAATATGAGTGGAGCTGCAGCAAGCGACTAGCAAGTATGGTGGCTAACTTATTCGCAAAGAAGAGCGAGAAGAGGAGGCAAAGCACGAGCGAGAAACTAGAGAGCAACCTGCGCAAACATTACTCCAACACCGTGTCCACTTCCCGGACTCCGCCGAGAAGAGGCCATCACGGTAACACACTCAGTTGATTCATTTTAATTCAATTAAGGTTCAAGTTATCTACAATCGGACATTAACAAATTCCCATTTGCCCATAACCGCGAGCACGGCTTTCAAAAGTTCAATCCCTGCAGGGGAGTCCCAACTAAGCCCATGACAAGCTCTCACGGTCAACGAAGGAATAGACCTCCTCCCAAGACGTTCCGATCAGACTCGGTATCTCAGTAATTCAAGACACTTCGACAGGTTAAAACTAATCCAGCAACACCGCCCGAATGTGCCGACAAATCCCGATAGGAGCTGCACATATCTCTTTCTCAGGGCACACTCAGATGAATACTACGTACAACTAAAACCAACCCTCAAGTTGCCCTGAGGTGGCGCTGCAAGTGGCTCTATTTAGACCAACACTCAGAGGAGCACTGGCCCGGGGGGTTTAAAATAAGATGACCCTCGGGCTCCGGAAACCCAAGGGAAAAAGAGGCTAGGTGGCAAAAGGTAAGACCAATGTTGTGCATTGCTGGAAAAGCTTTAATCAAGGCGAAATATCAAGGGGTTCCCATTATAACCCAACCGCATAAGGAACGCAAAAATTCGGGAACATAACACCGATATGACGGAAACTAGGGCGGCAAGAGTGGAACAAAACACTAGGCGAGAGGCCGAGCCTTCCACCCTTTACCAAGTATATAGATGCATTAAGATAACAAGGCAATATAATGATATCCCAACAAGTAAATAAAAGATGTTCCAACAAGGAACGGCCTCCAATCTTCACCTGCAACTAGCAACGCTATAAGAGGGGCTGATCAAAGCGGTAACATAGCCAATCAACGGTTTGCTAGGACATGGTGGGTTAGAGGTTTGACATGGCAATTTGGGAGGCTTGCAAGCAAGTGGTAGGCATTGTAGCAATGGCATAGCAAAATAGCGAGCAAACTAGCATAACAAAGATAGTAGTGATTTCGAGGGTATGATCATCTTGGCTGCACAGTTGTCAGAGTTGACTGGATCCTCGAAAGCAAACTCAACGGGATCCTCGTTAGCGAACTCGTCTCCCGACTACCCAAACAAGACAAACAAGCAACAAGGATACAATCAACCATGTGCAAACTCAAACAACACAATGCAAAGATGATATGCTATGCGGGATGCGATGCGGGATGCAAAATGCAAGATATGACAGGAAATGCATGAACCTGGCCTCAACTTGGAAATCCAAGTGTCCCACTGGAAAGATGAGATGAATTCGCTTGAAAACGATATAAAGAACGCCGGAATCGGAGTTACGGTTTGGAAATGGCAAGCGATTCAAAAATGACACCGGTCTGCGATTTACAGAAAATAGGCCTCTAAATGCAATGAAATGAACATGCTACAGCACCCAAACATGACAGCAAAATACATGGCAGGGATGCACACAAGATGCTTAATAAAAGTCTAGCACTGAGCTACGGCCAATTCATCCATTAGGAGGTTCAAACAAGCATGGCAAAAACGCAAATGGTAAAACAGATCTCAGACTTAGTAAAATTAACACTTGTCTGGAATTTTAGATCATATAGCCCTCTTTGGAGCAACAAAACAACATGCTACAGGACCTGAACATGACAAGGAAAGACATGGCATGGAGCTACTCAACAAGCTTAACAAAAGTCCCTTAGTGACCTTGAGCCAGAAGGGATCACAAAATATACTAACAAGCACACGAACATGGCAAAAACATAATCAGTTTTCAGACTTAGTGAAAACTGGGACATGCTGAAACATAACTCACGAAGGCATGTTTACGAGCTCGATGCACTTCCCACGGTGCAAGTCATGGCAAGACAAGCATACATCCCTAAAGAAGGCACAAAATGCAAGCTAGACATGGCAAGAACAATGGCATAGCATGCACGAATCAACTACAATAACATCGGCAAAATCGCAAACAAGTTGACGGTCTGCCCAGATTCGCAACGAAGCAAAAGTAGAGCTCGATTGACTCAAGCTAGGGTGCTCCATAATTGCAAACAAGGACGTGGATGGATAGATCACTACAATATTAACAAAACTCTCTTACTGATCATCCTCAAAAGAGGCACGGATCACTAGGAAACAACAAGAACATATGGCATCATGAGATAAATAGCTGCAGGACTTAGTGAAATTACTAAGTCCCTGAAAACAGAATTAGCAAGTGCACCAGTTTGCAAGTTTGCACAAGACACTACACACATCCTAAAAATACATGGGTTGCACCTCTGGAAATATGACAAAACCCTTAACAAAACATATGTAGGACTCACGGGCATATCATGCACACAATAATCATGGCAAAAATGACAAAAGTGCTAAACGGAGTAGCTGATCTGACAATTAACTCAAGTAGCCCTCTTCTAACAGCATTTCGGGCATCAAGATGAACTCAAATGAAAATGATGCAATGGAATGAAATGATGTACTCTCCGAGGTGAACATCTTGATATGCTATATGCATGAATCGGAGCAACGGGTGCAAAGTTACGGGGCCTCAAACATGAGCACTTGGACTGAAAATTCTGAGGACTTAGAAGAATTTTGACCTAGGGTTCGTCCCAGATCTGGATCGGCACGCGAACTGAGGAGCTCCGGAGAGGGTTGACTTGCTCCGGCGAGGTCGCAAAAACCGGCAGGGAGGAGAGGGAGAGCCGGACCCGGCCGGATCCGGGCCGGATCTGGCGGCGGACGGCGACGGCGGCCACCGGGGATGCGGGGCG
>NC_041386.1:367467493-367481192 GCF_002162155.2 Triticum dicoccoides | reverse complement strand
ACGAGCCGGGCGGTGGGGCGTGGGACTGGGCCGCGGGGGCCTGCGCTGGGCTCGGCGGGCCTCAACGGCGGCGGCGGCGAAGCGGTCCCGCAAGGGACATGTGGCGGCTGTCGGTTGGCTGGCAGAGGCGGCGGACGTGTCCGGCCGGGGACGGACGTGTCCGGCCGGGGACGGACGTGTCCGGCCGGCGCTAGGAGGACTTTTCTAGGGTTTGGACGAGGAGATCCGGGATTTCGGAGGAGGGGCTATTTATAGGCATAGAGGGAGCTAGGAGAGTCCAAATGAGGTGCGGTTTTCGTTCACGCAATCGTGATCGAACGCTCTAGGACATGGAGCAGAGTTAGGTGGTTTTTGGGCCAAATTGGAGGGGTGTTGGGCTGCAACACACACGAGGCCTTTTTGGTCCCTCGGTTAACCGTTGGAGTATCAAACGAAGTCCAAATGGTACGAAACTTGACAGGCGGTCTACCGGTAGTAAACCAAGGCCGCTTAGCAAGTCTCGGTCCAATCCGGAAATGTTTAATCCCCACACACGAAAGAAAGCTAGAAATGACCACCGGAGGAGAACGAAGCGCCGGAATGCAAAACGGACAACGGGGAAAATGCTCGAATGCATGAGATGAACACGTATGCAAATGCAATGCACATGATGACATGATATGAGATGCATGACAACGACAACAACACACGGAGACGAAACCCAAACCCGAGGAAATAAATATGACTTAACGCCGGAAACGGCAAGAGTTGGAGTACAAATAGGGAAAGTTACATCCGGGGTGTTACAACACTCCACCACTACAGAAGGATCTTGTCCCGAGATCTAGGACTGAAAGAACGCCGGGTACTCAGAACGGAGGTGATCCTCGCATTCCCAGGTAGCTTCACGGTCGGAATGGTGTGATCACTTGACTTTGAGAAATTTGATTGACTTGTTGCGAGTCTTGCGTTCAGTCTCTTCAAGAATAGCAACTGGGTACTCACGATAAGAGAGATCTTCTTGGAGCTCAATGTCCTCGAAGTTGACGGTGCGGTCAGGAGTCTTGAAGCACTTTCGAAGCTGAGAGACATGGAACACGTCATGAACATTTGCAAAGTTTGAAGGAAGCTCGAGTTGATAGGCGAGGTCGCCTCTCTTGCTGACGATCTTGAAAGGTCCCACGTATCTGGGGGCAAGATTCCCTTTGATACCGAAGCGACGAGTACCTTTCATAGGAGAGACACGGAGGTAAACATGATCTCCGATCTCGAAAGCCAAATCATGGTGCTTACTATCATAGTAGCTCTTCTGGCGGGATTGGGCCGCTTTGAGGTTATGACGAATGACTTTGCACATTTCTTCTGCCTCTGTGATTAAGTCATTACCCAAAAGCTGACGTTCACCGGTTTCAGACCAGTTGAGAGGGGTACGGCACTTCCTGCCATACAGAATTTCAAATGGAGCCTTGCCCGAACTTGCTTGAAAACTGCTGTTGTAGGAGAATTCAGCATAAGGAAGACAATCCTCCCACTTCATGCCGAAGGAGATCACACAAGCCCTGAGCATATCTTCAAGAATCTGGTTCACACGCTCGACTTGACCGCTAGTTTGAGGATGGAAAGCTGTGCTGAAGCGGATGTTGGTGCCCATGGCCTTCTGAAAAGAATCCCAAAACTTGGAGGTAAAGATGCTGCCACGGTTTGAAGAGATCACTTGTGGAATACCGTGCAGAGAGACAATACGAGAGGTATAGAGTTCCGCCAATTGAGCTGCAGTGATCGACTCTTTGATAGGCAGAAAATGAGCCACTTTGGTGAGTTTGTCGATGACAACAAATATAGCATCATTGCCACGCTTGGACTTTGGAAACCCAGTCACGAAGTCCATCTCAATGTGGTCAAACTTCCATTCTGGAATGGCAAGAGGTTGGAGGAGACCAGCTGGCCTTTGGTGTTCTGCCTTCACTCTTCTGCAGACATCACATTCATTCACGAATTGAGCGATCTCGCGCTTCATTCGAGTCCACCAATAAGCTTGCTTGAGGTCCTGATACATTTTCATGCTCCCAGGGTGGATGGAAATGAGAGAATTGTGAGCCTCGTTCATGATCACTTTACGAAGGTCACCTTTGGGTACAACAATACGATCCTCGAAGAAGAGAGTGTCCTTGTCATCAAGGCGGTAGCACTTGTACTTGGACTGACTCTTGGCAATCCCAAACTTCACCTTTTTCACCATAGCATCAAGAAGCTGCGCTTGGCGAATCTGGTCTTCTAAGGTAGGAGAGACTTGAAGGTTGGCGAGGAAACCTTGAGGAACAACTTGCAGATTAAGTTTGCGGAAAGCTTCACAAAGCTCGGGTTGATAAGGCTTGAGAATAAGACTGTTGCAGTAAGCCTTCCTGCTCAATGCGTCAGCAATCACATTGGCCTTGCCTGGAGTATACTCAATACTCGTATTATACTCTTGAATCATTTCGACCCATCGAGTTTGCCTGAGGTTGAGATTAGGCTGAGTGAAGATGTACTTGAGACTCTTGTGATCAGTGAAAATGTCCACTTTTCTTCCCAATAGAAGATGTCTCCAAGTCAAAGAGCATGCACAACTGCCGCCAACTCGAGATCATGAGTGGGGTAGTTCTTCTCATTAGGCTTCAACTGGCGAGAAGTATACGCAACAACTTTCTTCTCTTGCATCAATACTGTGCCAAGACCTTGGAGAGAGGCATCACAAAATACCACGTACGGCTTGGATTCATCAGGCGGAGTCAGAAATGGAGCAGTAATCAATTTCTCTTTCAAAGTGTTGAAAGCAATGTCACACTCCGGAGACCAAACGTACTTGACGTGCTTCTGAAGAAGATTTGAGAGAGGCTTCGCGATCTTAGAAAAGTTTTCAACGAATCTTCGGCAATAGCTTGCGAGACCGAGGAAGCTACGGAGCTGCTTCACATTCTGAGGAGGTTCCCAATTCACAATTGCAGACACCTTCTCAGGATTCACGGCAATGCCCTTGGCGGAGATGATATGACTAAGATAAAGAACCTCATCGAGCCAAAACTCACACTTGGAGAACTTGGCGTAGTACTGATGTTCCCTGAGCTTATAAAGCACCAAACGCAAGTGTTTGGCATGATCTTCCTTGTTCTTCGAGAAAACCAGAATGTTGTCGAGATAGACCAAAACGAAGTCATTGGTGTAGGCATTGAAGATGAAGTTCATCATGCGAGAGAACGTCGGAGGAGCGTTGGCGAGGCCAAAAGACATGACAGTGTATTCATATGAACCAAAGCTTGTTCTGAATGCTGTCTTGGGAATATCTTCTTCACGAATGCGAATCTGGTGATAACCCATACGGAGATCAAGCTTGGAGAATACTTGGGCACCTTTGAGTTGTTCGAAGAGCTCATTGATGTTGGGAAGTGGGTATTTGTTCTTGATGGTCTTCTTGTTCACTGGACGGTAATCGACACAAAGTCGGTCCGTTCCATCCTTCTTCTTCACAAAAAGAACACCACAACCCCACAGAAAAGAACTAGGACGGATGAGACCCATTTTCTCTTGCATATCGAGTTGCTTCTTCAGCTCCTTCAACTCTTTAGGTCCGAGCTTGTAAGGACGTTTGCACACAGGTTCCGTGCTGGGCTCAAGATCAATAACAAATTCAACTAGCCGTGTGGAGGCATTCCTGGGAGCTCTTCTGGAAAGACGTCTTGATATTCGCAAACGACTGGAATTTGAGAGATGTCATCCAATTCACCCTTCTCATTGAGAGAAAACAGACGGATAGTATCATCACGAGCGGCAAAGACAATTACATCCTCAGACGAATGATTCAATTGAATCTGCCTGGCTGCACAATCAAGATGTGCCTTGTGCTTAGAAAGCCAATCCATTCCTAGAATAAGATCAATATCCGAGTTACCAAGAACCACCGGAGAAGAGAGAAACTTGTAATCGCCCAACGTGATAGAGACATCCGGGACGCAATTGTTAGAAGTCATTTGCTTTCCCAGAGACACAATCTTCAATGGAACAGGAATCCTTTCGGTCACAAAATCATGCTTGGCCACAAATGGAGTTGAAATAAAAGAAAGCGATGCACCAGTGTCAAAAAGAACTTTTGCAGGAACATCGTTAACAGGAAGGTTACCCATGATCACATCTGGTGAGTCCTCTGCCTAAGCTGCATTCATCAAATTGACCTTGGCGTGCTTGGGGTTATGCTTGACCACAGCTGTACTTGCCGATCTGACAGGAGGAGGAGGAGGAAGACGCCTCTGGTTGAAACACTTGTTGGCATAGTGACCCTTCTGTTGGCACTTGTTGCACGTGACCTTTGAAAGCGGACGGTGATACAGAGCACTCGATCTTGGAGCTTGAGACGAAGTCTTGTTCTGAAAGCCAGGGTTGGGTGGGTGGGAAGAACCACTGCCACCTTTGCTCTTCTGATACGGCTGACGAAACGGAGGAGGAGGAAGCCAAAACTTCTGCTGCTTGGCCACTTGAGTAGAGGAAGAAGGAGTAACATCTCTGACTCGCTTCTTGGAAGCATCACACCTCAACTGAGCAGCCTCTTGCTTCAGTGCCATGTTGTAGAACTCATCGTACCTCAAGGGCTCAAAGAGAACAAGAGCGAGCTGGATATCTTCTCTGAGACCGCCCCTGAACTGGTATATCATGCTATTCTCATCAGGCACGTCCTGCTTGGCAAAGCGGGCGAGCTTCTGGAACAACTTGTTGTAGTCATAGACAGACAAAGAGCCTTGCTTCAGATTGCGGAATTCCTCACGCTTTCTTTCAACCACGCTCTGCAGAATATGATGAGCTCGGAAATCTCGACGGAAATCATCCCAAGTGATAACATGTCCACCTCTGGAGTCCTTGTACTGCTAGAACCGTTCTGCAGCTTGATCTTTGAGTTGGAAGGAAGCGAACTTGACAAAGTCCTCAGGCCTGACGTTACTGCACTCGAAATGCTTACACAGATCCACAAGCCAATCGTCAGCATCGGTTGCCTCAACACAATTGCTGAAAGTCTTTGGCCCGTTAGCAAGGAACTGGTTGAGTGTAGCAAAGTGATTCTGATTGCTGCCTTGATTCCCTTGGCTGCCTTGATTGCGCTCTTGAAGAATTTGCATGATCAGCTGTGTGTTTGCATTGGTTGCGGCCATCACAGCTTGCCATGCCTCCGGAGGAGGTGGAGGTGGTGGCGGAACAGGATTCGGAGTCGTGCGCGTTGGAGGAGCCATCCTGAAGAGGTTGACCACCATTAGCACATTGATAGACAAATATTGAAGCTGAATCCAACGGAATGAAAATTGCAACATATAGTCTTCACATCCGAACAAAATGAACGAATGCATTCCTCTTGAAATGGTCACATATCCATAAATTGAGAAGCCACGTAGAATTAAGGTAGAGAAATAAATCAACAAGGTACGGATCAAGAATGAATAATCGGTAAGAAATCCCAATCTCAAACCAATATCCGTGGAAGAAGAACTAGAGCTACAAGAATTCCCACCTATGAAACTCCCAAACCTTTCCGGTTATGCAATCGGGTGTTGGGGATACAGGGGAAGCATAATATCTCACCCAAACTAGCAATTCCTACATCCAGCTGTATCCATCCTTCAACACATAACCAAGAAACCTTCGGAAACCATCTACCTCAACCTTCGAAAAGCATCTGTTATACAAGTTATGGCGATACTCCCGAACTCCTGCCCCAGTACTGGGTGGCGTCGAGGTTATCTCACCAACGAAGTGCATAAAAGAGATTTTCGATGTCGGCGTACTAAACTCTGGTATTCCAGAACTGCAACGATAAAATTATGATGACAACACCTCAGAGCTCAACTCCCTGGGACACTTCCACTAAACCCCTGACAGGAGGCACCAAGACAATGTTCTCATCATAAAACCATCGGAACGATTCCAAGATACCCGCGTGATCCTAAAAAAAATTTAGTGAAATTTGAGAAGAGAAGGGTCAAAACTCTACGTCAGGATGCCTTAGCAGAGCGATGAGGAGACTGGGAAGTAAAAAGAATTCCTAAACTCTCTGACATATAATTCCTAAAGACTCAAAACATTTTTTTAGACACAACTCGGCCGCTAAAAACGATCAAGCAATGGGGCTCCTAAGGTCGGGGAAGGCTCTGATTACCAACTTGTAACACCCTCGACTATAGCTCCCACGTGTCGAGGCACGACTTAGAGACATAATCGCATTGAAGGCATATGTCGCAAGTTAGGCAATCTTCACAACATCCCATGTAATATGAATAAAGGGGAGAATACATAGTTGGCTTACACTCGCCACGTCAATCAAGTACATAAATAATATTACATCATCCAAACACTCATGGCCCGACTACGGCGCCAAAATAAAAGAGAACCCAACATGCGACACGGTCCCAATCACCCCCAACTGGGCACCACTACTGATCATCGGGAAAGGAAACATAGTAATGTTGAGAGTCTTCGTCGAACTCCCACTTGAGCTCATACGTGTCACCTGGAGCGGAATCCTCAGACCCTGCATCTGGTGTAATAGTAATCTGTCAGCCACAGGGACTCAGCAATCTCGCACCCTCGCGATCAAGACTATTTAAGCTTATAGGTAAGGCAAGGTAAAATATGAGTGGAGCTGCAGCAAGCGACTAGCAAGTATGGTGGCTAACTTATTCGCAAAGAAGAGCGAGAAGAGGAGGCAAAGCGCGAGCGAGAAACTAGAGAGCAACCTGCGCAAACATTACTCCAACACCGTGTCCACTTCCCGGACTCCGCCGAGAAGAGGCCATCACGGTAACACACTCAGTTGATTCATTTTAATTAAATTAAGGTTCAAGTTATCTACAATCGGACATTAACAAATTCCCATCTGCCCATAACCGCGGGCACGGCTTTCGAAAGTTCAATCCCTGCAGAGGAGTCCCAACTTAGCCCATGACAAGCTCTCACGGTCAACAAAGGAATAGACCTCCTCCCAAGACGTTCCGATCAGACTCGGTATCTCAGTAATTCAAGACACTTCGACAGGTTAAAACAAATCCAGCAACACCGCCCGAATGTGCCGACAAATCCCGATAGGAGCTGCACATATCTCTTTCTCAGGGCACACTCAGATGAACACTACGTACAACTAAAACCAACCCTCAAGTTGCCCCGAGGTGGCGCTGCAAGTGACTCTATTTGGACCAACACTCAGAGGAGCACTGGCCCGGGGGGGTTTAAAATAAGATGACCCTCGGGCTCCGGAAACCCAAGGGAAAAAGAGGCTAGGTGGCAAAAGGTAAGAGCAATGTTGTGCATTGCTGGAAAAGCTTTAATCAAGGCGAAATATTAAGGGGTTCCCAAACTAGCATAAGAAAGATAGTAGTGATTTCGAGGGTATGATCATCTTGCCTGCACAGTTGTCAGAGTTGACTAGATCCTCGAAAGCAAACTCAACGGGCTCCTCGTTAGCGAACTCGTCTCCCGGCTCTACCCAAACAAGACAAACAAACAACAAGGATACAATCAACCACGTGCAAACTCAAACAACACAATGCAAAGATGATATGCTATGCGGGATGCGATGCGGGATGGGATGCAAAATACAAGATATGACAGGAAATGCATGAACCTGGCCTCAACTTGGAAATCCAAGTGTTCCACTGGAAAGATGAGATGAATTCGCTTGAAAACCATATAAAGAACACCGGAATCGGAGTTACGGTTTGGAAATGGCAAGCGATTCAAAAATGACACCGGTCTGCGATTTACAGAAAGTAGGCCTCTAAATGCAATGAAATGAATATGCTACAGCACCCAAACATGACCAAAATACATGGCAGGGATGCACACAGGATGCTTAATAAAAGTCTAGCACTGAGCTACGGCCAATTCATCCATTAGGAGGTTCAAACAAGCATGGCAAAAACGCAAATGGTAAAACAGATCTCAGACTTAGTGAAATTAACACTTGTCTGGAATTTCAGATCATATAGCCCTCTTCGGAGCAACAAAACAACATGCTACAGGACCTGAACATGACAAGGAAAGACATGGCATGGAGCTACTCAACAAGCTTAACAAAAGTCCCTTAGTGACCTTGAGCCAGAAGGGATCACAAAATATACTAACAAGCACACGAACATGGCAAAAACATAATCAGTTTTCAGACTTAGTGAAAACTGGGACATGCTGAAACATAACTCACGAAGGCATGTTTACGAGCTCGATGCACTTACCACGGTGCAAGTCATGGCAAGACAAGCATACATCCTTAAAGAAGGCACAAAATGCAATCTAGACATGGCAAGAACAATGGCATAGCATGCACGGATCAACTACAATAACATCGGCAAAATCGCAAACAAGTTGACGGTCTGCCTAGATTCACAACAAAGCAAAAGTAGAGCTCGATTGACTCAAGCTAGGGTGCTCCATAATTGCAAACAAAGACATGGATGGGTAGAGCACTGCAATATTAACAAAACTCTCTTACTGATCATCCTCAAAAGAGGCACGGATCACTAGGAAACAACAAGAACATATGGCATCATGAGATAAACAGCTGCAGCACTTAGTGAAATTACTAAGTCCCTGAAAACAGAATTAGCAAGTACACCAGTTTGCAAGTTTGCACAAGACACTACACACATCCTAAAAATACATGGGTTGCACCTCTGGAAAGATGACAAAACCCTTAACAAAACATATGTAGGACTCACGGGCATATTATGCACACAATAATCATGGCAAAAATGACAAAAGTGCTAAACGGAGTAGCAGATCTGACAATTAACTCAAGTAGCCCTCTTCTAACAGCATTTCGGGCATCAAGATGAACTCAAATGAAAATGATGCAATGGAATGAAATGATGTACTCTCTGAGGTGAACATTTTGATATGCTATATGCATGAATCGGAGCTACGGGTGCAAAGTTACGGGGCCTCGAACATGAGCACTTGGACTGAAAATTCCGAGGACTCAGAAGAATTTTGACCTAGGGTTCGTCCCAGATCTGGATCGGCACGCGAACCGAGGAGCTCCGGCGAGGGTTGACTTGCTCCGGCGAGGTCGCAAAAACCGGCGGGGAGGAGAGGGAGAGCCGGACCCGGCCGGATCTGGCGGCGAACGGCGACGGCGGCCACCGGGGACGCGGGGCAGCGAGCTCGCGGCGGAGGCGAAGCTGGCCGGTGAGGTTGCGCGGCGGGGCGGCGATGGCATGCGGCGGTGCGGCCACCGGAGTCGAGGAAGCCGGCGAGGGGCGCGGGCGGCGGGACGAGCCGGGCGGCGGGGCGTGGGACTGGGCCGCGGGGGCCCGCGCTGGGCTCGGCGGGCCTCAACGGCGGCGGCGGCGAAGCGGTCCCGCAAGGGACACGTGGCGGCTGTTGGTTGGCTGGCAGAGGCGGCGGACGTGTCCGGCCGGGGACGGACGTGTCCGGCCGGCGCGAGGAGGACTTTTCTAGGGTTTGGACGAGGAGATCCGGGATTTCGGAGGAGGGGCTATTTATAGGCATAGAGGGAGCTAGGAGAGTCCAAATGAGGTGCGGTTTTCGTTCACGCAATCGTGATCGAACGCTCTAGGACATGGAGCAGAGTTAGGTGGTTTTTGGGCCAAATTGGAGGGGTGTTGGTCTGCAACACACACGAGGCCTTTTCGGTCCCTCGGTTAACCGTTGGAGTATCAAATGAAGTCCAAATGGTACGAAACTTGACAGGCGGTCTACCGGTAGTAAACCAAGGCCGCTTGGCAAGTCTCGGTGCAATCCGGAAATGTTTAATCCCCACACACGAAAGAAAGCTAGAAATGACCACCGGAGGAGAACGAAGCGCCGGAATGCAAAACGGACAACGGGGAAAATGCTCGAATGAATGAGATGAACACGTATGCAAATGCAATGCACATGATGACATGATATGAGATGCATGACAACGACAACAACACACGGAGACAAAACCCGAACCCGAGGAAATAAATATGACTTAACGCCGGAAACGGCAAGAGTTGGAGTACAAATAGGGAAAGTTACATCCGGGGTGTTTCAGCTATTCATTTGTTCCGGCGTGCTCAAGCTATCTCAAAAGGCTTGTCTTGTCATTCAAGATCCGTTCAACCTATTTCGTGGTTGTTTATCTCATTCAAGCCATTTAATTCAAGCGGTGCATTCTCTCTTTTAAATCCTTCAACGGTGTTTCTTTTGAGTGGGCCCTAACCCATAGGTATTTTCCTAGGATCTTACCTGACTCTTCTTATTTTCCCGGAGGTATTCTGAAATTCCTTCCGAAGTTTGATGTAACAATGATTTATCATCAGTCAAATGTCTTCTTCAAGATCTGTCAAATTCTTTTCATCGTTGGCTCAACCTCTTCGCTTTTGATTCTTCCGGAGTATCTCAACAATACATGGTGGTGTTCTCGTCGTTGTTCTTAGATTTTGAAGACCGAAGAAGAGTTTTACCTCCATATCTTATCCGTTCTCTCAGAGAATCGTGGTTCTAATTCGAGGTCATCCTCTCATAATTGTTTGATTGTGAGAATTCTTTTTATCCATCCGGAGCAATTCAGGAGCCTTTTCAGTTTGTTCATCCGGAGCCCATCATCTAAGATTTATTCATTCTCAGCTTTCAGCTATCATTCTCCAAATTCTACCGGTGCTTCGTTCAAGTGATCTTTAATTGGCTCGTGATCCCTTCGTTCTCTTATATCTAAATTCTCTCAAGCATTTTCGTTTATTTGCTAATCCTTCCCGGTGTGTCTTCATGTTTTATATGCTCTTTTCAATGCTTACGGTGGTTCGTTCAAGATTCTTCTTACCTTGTTATCATATCAATTCATTCGTGGTTTCAATTCTACCGGTGGTTCGTTGAAAACCTTCTCATGTTTGCGCTATATCTATCTTAATCCTTTCTACGAGAATAAGTCATATGCGATCCGTTGCTTGTCATCAATTTAAATTGGTGAAGGATAAGCATAATATAATTCTTATTCTTGTTTCATCCTAATGATTAATTCTTTATTCCGGAGGCCCTTCAAATTCTCGGTTTCATTTGTTTCATTTTATCTTTTTCCCGGGGTTCCAACCTATTTCAACTATGTAATCACGGAGATCTATCTAAATCTTTACAAGGCTCCACCTTGTGTTTTCAACTACCCTTTCTTTCCGTTTGATCATTCTTTTGGTTAACGGAGTTCTTCATGGAGGTTCTACATAATGGTCCATCAAGGATTTAATTCCTTCTCCAACTTTTTCATCGAGATTCAATCCTAAGAAGCTCAAGCTTTTCTTCATATTGTAATTCGGAGTGCAATTCTTTCTTCCGTATCATTGGAGGTGGTATTATGTCATTCTTGATAATTTGAGTTCATGTTTCATGATTCACATGTTGTTAAGAATGAGATATTTTAAATCCATTAATCTTGTCATTGGAGTTATCTTGGGTTATATTTCACCTTAAAGCCTTCCCTAAGGAGTGTTGCTAATTATGGTGATTATAAGTGACCCAAGTTCTTCATTTATCCTCCCTGTGAAATAGCGTTCTCGTCTCCTTGTTCATTCCAATTCATTTTTCGTGAGTGGCAGGCTGTCACCTCATAATTTGAGATGTATTCCATAAGACCATATCAAGCTTATTCTTTTCGTTGTTGGTTTTCCAACAACTCCGTTCTAGCTTTTGTTGTAAGCGTGCTCCCTCGAGATCTTGTTTCCCTTCGTTCATCCCATTCCATTCTATTCTTTTGTTCCGGAGGCATTGTGATGATGCTCTTTTCGACCCATCATCTTGTTTGTCAAGATCATGTTCTATTCCTTCCATTTACAGTCAGAGTGCTATCCAAATTATATCATTCTTAATCCTTCTCTATCTTGTTTTAACCGGAGTGGTTTCAATATATATCTTGCCCTTCAACCTCACGGTTTTCGCAATGTTCATTCTTCCTCTTTTCTAACGGAGTGTTTTCGACTTTGTTCACCTTCGTTGTTTTCTTTCTCGAATTTGTTCAACCTCGCAATGTTCTTTGGTTTCACTCATTCGTCAAAGAAGCAACTTAGTTTTACCTCTTCTCTTTCTCTTCCGTTTTCCCTCCGGTGTTATTCTAGATCTCGAGACGAGATCCTCTCGTAGTGGTGGAGTGTTGTAATGCCTCGAGACTGATGCTTGAGAAGACTTCCATGTGTTCCGGGTTTCGCCGTGTGTTTCATTTGTGCCTGCCCCTTTATTTGTGCATTGCATCATGTCATCATGTCATCATGTCATAAGTCTTTTGCGTCTCACTAAATAAATTGCATGGATTTTCGGTCCATTTAAATCGAGGGAATTAACATGGTGATTCTCTTTATAACTTATCCTCCCGATATTAGGGAGCTATAATAAATATTCCATCCCTTGGAAATTACCACAACACACTTGCAAAATATCCCAATGCCGTTGTTATCTTAATTCTTGGTCTCCAACTTTGCCATATATTCTTTCATCATATTCCGGAGCTCCACCAAAAACCCGAACATTTTTGGCCTCACCAAACCTAGTCCCAATTCAAAACCATTTGAATTATATTCAAATGAATTTGAATTTAATTCCTGCAATCTTGCCACTTCTATTTTTCTGTGGTCATGTTTATTTTTATGAGTCTAGGAAAAATTGTCCTCCTGCTCAAACTCTTTTTCCCTAACCCCCCTTCCTTTTCCTCTCTCTCTATTTTTTCTTTTCGTTTAAAGAAGAAAGAGAGGAGAGGGAGAGCCCAACCCAGCAAGCCCAGCTGACCCCTCCTCTCTACTGGGCCGGCCCCAAGCCCACCTACCGCTGCTAACCCTAGTGCGCCGAACCCACTCCTCGATCCCCATCTCCCTCGTCTCCACCCCGCCGCCAGAGAGCCTCGGCTCGACCCCATCTTCCTCTTGATCCCGCTCATCCCCATCTTGCTCCCGCTCTCCCTCTCTACGCCCGATCTCCTCCTCCGTCAGCCCCACGCCTGGGTCTCCTCCTCCACATTCGTCCTTCTCGCTGGGAGCCCCGCTGGATCCCCCTCGCCCTCGCTGTTTGGCACCGGCGCCGCCCTGCCGTTTCGGCCCCTCGGCCACCTCTCCTTCCCCGCTTGTGCCCGAGGATCGAGCGCCGCCGACCTTGCTCTGCTGAGCGCCGTCCTCCATTGCCTCCCCGACAGGGGCCTTCGCAGGCTCCACCTCATCACTGGTCCCTGCTCCACCTCGTCGACTCGCATCCGCAGAACCAGGCCACGGCCGCACCATGGACGCCCCCCTCCTTTGCACCTGGCCTCGACTAGAGTCGCTCTTGTCAGCAACCAGCACGACCACGAGGCTTCCCTCTCCTTCCCCTGCACAGGAGCTCGCAGCCGCCACCATCGCCTCCTTGTTGTTGGCATCCCGAGGCCCCTTGTGTTGTTTTGTGTTGGACTTCAAGGCTGGCAAGATCGACTACAGCGACGCCAAGTTCCACCACCGGCAAGACCCGGACTCCGAATGCAAGTACAACTACAAACGCGAAGAACTCAGATGCATCAAGTCCCCGAGGAGACCCGTTTTTCGTCAAGTTCGACTACATTGTGACGCGTCAAGTACCTCTACCGCCTTCTTCGGAATCCCAAGAACGCCAAGTACCTGGACACCCGGCGCCTAGAACGACTACTGACGCCGAAGACCCATGAACAAAAACCGACAAGTTTGACTACCGTCGACGTGCACGACTACGTGGATTCACCAAGTAC
>NC_041386.1:367465727-367467337 GCF_002162155.2 Triticum dicoccoides | reverse complement strand
CCCTCGAAGACCCCATGGACATCAAGTTCCGTCTCGTGACCCCGAACCTCTACGAAAATGGTGTACGACTACTTCCATGGCCGAAGACCCGTGTACAACTACCGTCGTCGTGTACGACTACCTCCACGACGAACGTCCCGAGAACGTCTACTTCCTCTACTTTTCACCGAACGAGAACCATCCCTTTTGCACGCTTCGAAGGTATAACCCCAAGACGACCGTTCGAGAATGCTTGCATGTGATGTATGAGATGCTCGTGCTTGCTCCGTGCTCGAATTGTCGATGCACGCTGCCCCTCTTTTGCCTTGCCACCCACATGTGGGAACTCGGTATCCGAGATCACCCCACCATCCCTGCTTGTCACGTTCCGCACACTTCCCCCTTTGCTTCAGTATCTCAATTGAGTACCGGAACCGGAACGTTGTTGTGGTACCGTTTCCGTTATCGTTGCCGTGGCATCCTTTCTTTCCGCCACGATGACATATGCTCCATATAATGCTCTTATCAACATTTTCTTTAAATATTGCATAAAACTTTCATGTCATCCGCATCATGATAACAACTTCAAGAATGTTTAAAATTGTTGTTTGCATTAAATTACTAAATGCATATGGGGATTTACCGGATTTGTTGTTTGTTATACCCGGCCCCATTTAAATTGTTTAGATAGATAATCCCTTTATGTTTCACCTCTTGACATGCTTAACAACATTTAATATTGTTGGGTACATAAACAAGATCGAACTAAATAACTTGAATGTGGTGTTTCGTCAATATGCAACGGGGTTGCATATTGATCTCCATTTAATTTGTAGGATTGTTTGTGCATTTTGCCATGCCATGCCTCATTAAATCGGACATGCATCATACTTGTTTGCGCATCATGCCATGTTATGCTTGGTTGTTTACTATGTTGTTTGCTTCTTTCCGGTGTTGCTTCTTCGGGTTGGTTTCGATAACGTAGTGTTGTGAGGATTCGTTCGACTTCGTCCGTTTATCTTCTTCATGGACGTGTTCTTCTTCCTTGCGGGATTTCAGGCAAGATGATCATACCCCCGAAATCACTTCTATCTTTGCTTGCTAGTTGCTCACTCTTTTGCTATGCCTATGATGCGATACCTACCACTTGCTTATCATGCCTCCCATATTGTTAAGCCAAGCCTCTAACCCACCTTGTCCTAGCGAACCATTGTTTGGCTATGTTACCGCTTTGCTCAGCCCCTCTTATAGCGTTGTTAGTTGCAGGTGAAGATTGAAGTTTGTTCCTTGTTGGAACATGGAGATGTTGTTCCTCGTTGGAACATGTTTACTTGTTGGGATATCACAATATCTCTTATTTAATTCATGCATCTATATACTGGGTAAAGGGTGGAAGGCTCGGCCTTATGCCTGGTGTTTTGTTCCACTCTTGCCGCCTAGTTTCTGTCATACCGGTGTTATGTTCCCGGATTTTGCGTTCCTTACGCGGTTGGGCTATTATGGGAACCCCTTGACAGTTCGCCTTGAGTAAAACTCCTCCAGCAATGCCCAACATTGGTTTTACCATTTGCCACCTAGCCTTTTCTTTTCCCTTGGGAGTCGCGCTTCTGAGGGTCATCATTATTTTACCC
>NC_041386.1:367457950-367465501 GCF_002162155.2 Triticum dicoccoides | reverse complement strand
CCAGTGCTCCTCTGAGTGTTGGTCCAACCTGTCAGCTGCTGATGGCCACCAGGGGCAACTCTGGGCTGGCCTACCCGTACCTAGGACAATCTGAGTGTGCCCTCAGAAAGAGATATGTGCAGCTCCTATCGGGATTTGTCGGCACATTCGGGCGGTGTTGCTGGTTTAGTTTTACCTTGTCGAAATGTCTTGTAACCGGGACTCCGAGTCTGATCGGACCTTCCCGCTAGAAGGTATATCCTTCGTTGACCGTGAGAGCTTGTCATGGGCTAAGTTGGGACACCCCTGCAGGGTTTTGAACTTTCAAAAGCCGTGCCCGCGGTTATTGGCAGATGGGAATTTGTTAACGTCTGGTTGTAGAAAACCTCAAGTTGACCTTAATTAAAATACATTAACCGCGTGTGTAACCGTGATGGTCTCTTTCCGGCGGAGTCCGGGAAGTGAACACGGTGTTGGAGTTATGCTTGACGTAGGTTGTTCTAGGATCACTTCTTGATCATACTTTTATCGACCGTGCTTTGCCTTCTCTTGTCGCTCTCATTTGCGTATGTTAGCCACCATATATGCTAGTCGCTTGCTGCAGCTCCACCTCATACCTTTTACCTTACCCATAAGCTTATATAGTCTTGATCGTGAGGGTGTGAGATTGCTGAGTCCCCGTGACTCACAGATACTTCCAAAACCAGCTTGCAGGTGTCGATGAGTCCGTGCAGATGACGCAACCAATCTCAGGAGGAGCTCGATGAAGATCTTGCCCTTTGTGTTGTTTCGTTCTAGTTGATCAGTAGTGGAGCCCAGTTGGGATCGATCGGGGACCTTGTCGCATTTGGGGTTCTTCTTTTATTTTGGTTCCATAGTCGGACCTTGATTGTATCTGTTTGATATAATGCTTTATTCATGTCATTGTGTGAAGTGGTGATTGTAAGCCAACTATGTATCCCTTTCCCTTATGTATTACATGGGTTGTGTGAAGATTACCTCACTTGCGACATTGCTTTCAATGCGGTTATGCCTCTAAGTCATGCTTCGACACATGGGAGATATAGCGGCATCGAGGGCATTACACATGGTGAGTACAAAGATTCGCATGCATGTCCCACATGCAAGCATGCACGATACAAGTGCATGAGAGCAAAGGACAAGTACAAATTGGACGACAAGACCAAGACAGGAATCCCATTCAAGTTTCTTTGGTACTTGCCTTTAATTCCAGGGTTGAGGCGTTTGTTTGCAAACCCTAGAGAGGCAAAGAGGTTGCGGTGGCATGATGATGAGCGAACCGCGGATAAATATATGTGGGACCCAAAATATGGGGCTCGGTGGGAATTAATCGACAACAAGTTTGAAGACTATGCCAAGGATCCTAGAAGTATAAGGCTCAGGGACTGTACTGACAGGATGAGTCCTTTTGGCGATATGAGCACCAAACACATCACATGGCTGATGCTTCTATGCATATACATGACCTTGCTCCTTGGTTGTGTATGAAGAAAAAATACATCATGATGTCAATGATTATCCAAGGCCCGAAGCAACCTGGAAATGGCATCGACATTTACTTTTAGCTATTGGTAGAAGAACTGCTGACATTGTGGGTACAAAAGCCAGTTGTAAAATGTTATGATGCTTACAAAAGGAGTTTTTCGATCTACATGCGATGCTGCTGCACACCATTCAAGATATGCCAGCATTAGGCAACACATCAAGGCAGAAAATAAGGGGAGATGTAGGGTGTGTCACATGCATTGATAGGACAGTGAGCAGATTTCTTCCCAACTCGCACAAAACCATGTATTTGTGTCATCGTACGTTCTTATGGAAAGATCACCCAAACCGAAAGATGAAAGCTGAATTTGATGGTATGAAAGAGGTAGGTATGGGCCCCAGACCTTATGATGAGGAGTTGGTCCACAACATGGCTAAACAAATTAATGTTGTGCTTGCAAGAACCATGCTTTGATGGTGAAACAAACACCCAGGGACCAAGTTCTTAAGAAGAAATTGGCGTTCTAGGAATTACCTTACTAGGAGATTCTACGTGTACGTCACCGCATCGATGTCATGCACATAGAGAAGAACATATGTGAAAGCATCCTTGGTACTCTGCTCAAGATTAAAGGGAAAACAACGGATGGTGATGGTGCACGACTCGATATGCTTGGTGATCAATCAAAACGCAAGAGTGAAGAAGAAGATGATAACAATTCCTTCATGCTCATCAGAGTTACAATTTTAATAAAAAAGAAGCAAAAGAGTTCTTCAACTATCTGTTGTCAGTTAAGACACCCTCTTCCTACTCCACAAATATCAGAAGTCTCGTGGATGAGAGCTCAGGTAAAATGAAGTTGGCACACATGAAGTCACATGATTGCCATGTAATGTTGACACAAATCGTCCTGGTGGCCATCAGGAATCTGATGGACATAGATACAAGAAACACACTCATTGTGCTCTTTGATTTCTACAACAAACTATGACAGAAAGTGGTAGAGCCTGAAGAGCTAGACTATATGCAAGAGGATATTGCAAGAATATTGTCCAGCCTAGAGATGTTTTTCCCACCGTCATCCTTTGATGTCATGGTCCATCTCACAGTGCACCTTGTCGACGAGATAAAGTATTGTGGTCCTGTGTTTCTTCGCAACATGTATCCCTTCGAGCGGCTCATGGGAATACTGAAGTGCTATTGTCAGAACCGAAGCCATCCAGAGGCAAGCATCCTACAAGGTTATACCACGGAGGAGGTGGTTAAGTTTTGCATCGAATACATGAAACAAAAAGCTATAGGTTTGCCCCTCTCTTGCCACGAGGGAAGGCTGAAAGGTAAGTCGGTCCTTGCTGGCACGCAAAAGGCTGCACCCTAAGATTTAGCCGACAAAGCCCATTGGAAGCTACTGCTTAACAACCTAGTTCTCAATGCTTATGCTGACGAACACTTGGACCCCAAAGCTTCTTACCAATGGTGCATTCATTAGATGTTGAGATAAAGGAGCACAACAAGTACTACACCAGATGGCCGAAGGATCGTTTGGCACACAGATCTATGGATGACATTGCTACGTGGTTGGCACAAAAGCCTTCACCTACGGTGATGATGTACTAAGCGGAAATAAATGGCTACATGTTCTACACTAAGGAGCGTGATGAGAAGACCTCATATTATAATAGCTCTGTTCGAATAGAATGAATGTTTGTGGATGAAACTGATAAAATGGTATACTATGGAACCATCAAAGAGATTTGGGAGCTTAACTATGTGTAAGTTAAGGTGGCATTATTTAGGTGCACATGGATCCCTCTTAGTCAGGTAAAGGTTGATGATTACAGGAAGACCTGTGTTAACAAGACAACGATAGCATATCATATGGACCCGTTCATTCTTGCTAGCAATGCTACCCGGATTTTCTATGTGAAAGACCCCTTGCATAAGAACTTCCATGTAGTGATGCATGGGAAGAGGAGAGTACTGGGCGTCAAGGATGTTGCTGATGAGGACGAGAGTGATCAATTTGCTGAGTTGCCAGCCAAGGGATCATGCACCGTACAAAAAGAGATGTGTAAAATCAGCAAAAAACCTAATTTCATTCGGCGTTAACCTAATGATCCCAGTTCCCTCATGTACATGTGAATTAAATCATAACACAAGTTTTTATGCCTGTCCTGCAACTTAATTCGTTCAATTTAGAACTGTCACGTGTAATGAATTTGTGAGTTATGCCCGGTCTTCTATTGATGTTAGAATGGTTAATATGTTGACCTTGATACACTGTCAGCTCAGGCAATGAATTTGAACTATTTATGATTACTACACCCTAGAGGTATCACACTCAATTGATCTCACCCCAGTATTTATGAATAGAAGATATGCAATCTGGTTTGTGGATAGCACACGGTTCATTCATGAAAGTCGTGTGCCGACCAAACTGCGCGCATGATGTGAGTTGTGCATTCTAATTGGCCAGAACCCAAACCCCACTGATCGCACGTCTGCACCTTTGGATGCTCCCAGATCGAGCGCCTCATCCCTTTCATTAGCACATGCAGTTGCGGTTGGAGTTTCATTTATATGCACAAAATGCATATTAAATTCAAAAAATGTCTTAAATATAGCAAATGATACCTGAAATGCGTTAGAAAATCAAACATGTGGTATAATGGTGATTGTGTACCGTGGAATTTTGTATGACGCCAAACGATGAAGTCACCGGCCATTGGAGTTTGAATTGCCACATCTCCTTTTGGAACCCACGAACCTTGTGAGATGCTCCCATTTCCCTTGAGCAATCATCAAAACTTGTGCCAAACTTTATCAAAAAATTTCCACGGGGTCGTGAGAGCACTCCACGGCCACACACCGATTTTCATGATTTTCGGATTCCATTCAAATTTCCTGTAATTAAAATACCAACTAGGCCTACGCCGGTGGTCGCACCTTGTAGCCGAAATACTTGAAAATTTTCCCCGCTTCTTAGACAATGGATGAAAACTCGCAAAGCGACACACAAATGATTTCTACACCTTCTTTGCTAACACCCACATGTAGATGTAGTACGATTTTGATTTTATATGCACTAAATGCACGGTAGATGCAAAAAATGGCTTAAATATAGTAGACGAGACCTGAAATGGGCTAAAATCAAACCTAGGGTATATCGGTGATTGCTTACCATGGAAAAATTTCGACGTGGAACAATGAAGTCAATGATGATTGGAGTCCGAATTGCCGCGTCTCCTTTTGGAAAGTATGATCCTTCTTATGAGATGCTTCGGTTTCCAAGGTGCAAGCATCAAAACTTGTGCCAAACTTTACCAAAAAATTCCCATGGGGTCGTGAGAGCACGCCATGGTGACAGACCAATTTTCATGATTTTCTGACTCTATATGCATTTCCTGTAATTAAAATGCCAACAAGGCCTATGCGTGTGGCCGCACCCTGAGGCTGAAATGTTTGAAAATTGTTCCGATCTCTCAGACAATGAATGAAAACTTGCAAACTGACACACAAATGATCTTGCTAACACCCACGTGTAGTTGCGGCACGGTTTTGATATATATATATATAGGGTAACGCTATTCTAAGCATGAGTGTAGAATAGCTTATTATACACCCCTAGTAACGCTATATACAAAATCTAGTAAAACAATGTACCAAATGTAGTAATTTTGAAAATATTTTTTTACTATGCAAGTTTGTAATTTACTACATTTTCAGAAAAATAACTATAATTTAAATATTGTGTTACTACATTTTGTATGTATCATTACCGAGGTGTAGAATAAGCTATTCTACACTCACTCTTAGTTTAGCATTAAAGACCTTATTCTAATGGGAACCGCTAGGGATCAGACTACTGATCCCTTGCTTCCCATCAGACCACTGGATGGCCGTCAAACTAACATCATTGCTATTCGTCTGATCTGATACTATTGTTAGGCGCCGAGTTATTTCCTTCCTAATTAAGTGCTTCTAATAACCACTCTCACGTATATATAACCCCTCCTCCCGCTGACCTCTCCACCCTTATCTGTGGTTCTAGTAACTAACTGCTTCCAGAAATTACGTTAATTGATTTGGTAAGCCATGATTGCTTCCAACAAACAAATACAAAAAATAATGCTTCCCACAAATTTTCGATTTGCTTCCCACTATTTGCAAATTTGCTTCCAATAAACAGATAAAGGATAACTTATTGTTTTGGAGATGTTGTTTTTTAACAGTGCAAGCATGGCATGGAAAATTTATTTATTTATTATCATGGAAACCATGCCATGGAAACATATTATTCAAAAAATCTGTTCCAAAACAAAGGTACTCCAAAAAAATTGTTCCAACTGTATATATTCTCAGATGTCAACTGAAATGTTGGGTTGTAGACAACATTTAATCTGGACGTTGGACGCATCGTGCAGTAACGTTGGAAGCATACCTGATCACTGTGTAAGATAAGCTCTATTTATTTGGATGCATAGGAAGCATAGTCTGCTATTGTTAGAAGCATGGTTAGTGTCTAAATGAAACTTTGTTCAACTGTGTAGGAAGCATAAGTATTTTGTGAAACCTATAACGCTTGGTCATTGTGTACCGGAGCTTATATTTTGTGAGAAGGAAGTGAAATAGAGATAAGATGGTGCAACATACATGTGCCACGGGACAATTGCATGTGCTTCAAACAAAATGAGCACATGCTTCCAAATAAGTTGAAAGTTGTTTCTAATGTTGAATGTACATATTTTCAACGACGAACTTTCTAATTGATGTATTTTTGCATCAACATTGCTTCTGAATGAGACCATAATTTGCTTCCAAAGAAAACAAAACTGTCTTCCTGTACATATTGGACATTGATTCCATACAATAAGACATGAACATGGAAGCACAATGGGACGAAGCCTCTACTGGAACGTGAGCACCATCCAATGAAGGGTGTCTTTGAGGATTAGCGTCGACGAGATCAGAGCAACAACGTTGAGATCGGAGCGACGTTGTTGGAGTGTGGTGGTCAGATAGGGCCACGGGGAAGACTTGACATGCCTAATTTGTCCTCATGCATGACGAGCGAGGCAGGGGTACGAAGCAGTGGTCACACATGGAGAAGTAGGGAAACCATGTAAGGAAGCATGCATGCTTTTTTTTGAAATGCGAAGCATGCATGCTTCGTGTGTGGTGTCGATGTCGAACCCGTCCTTTGACGCTGCAGTTCGGCCTTCATCTCCTCCCTAGCTTTGACGATATTCTCTTCTGCTCAAAAGTTGTGTGTTGAACGCCGGCAAGCGGCAGGGAGCAGCGCGGTCGGCACCGTCGAGTGGCCACCATCATGCTGCGCTCGCCGTCCTCTCCCGACTTTTGTAGATGACATATGACGTCATGCTGGAGAATAAGGATGCACCAGGGAGAAGATCGACGCAGGTGTTTGGGTTCGTGTATGAGGCGTGGCGCACTCACGTAGGGGAGGTCGTTGCATTGGTTGGGTAACAGCACCAGAAGGAAAGGCAGAGCTGCAAGTGGAGGAAGGCGTGATCGCTGTGGGCGAGGATAATGGACAACAGAGTCGATCTATTTGTTGGCCGTGGGAAGACAGGCGCTAGTTCCAATCATCATTAATGAAAACAACGTAATTTGAGGAGGGCAGTTATGAAGCCATTCAAAATTCAAAAGAGCCATTGAATGTGATACTAGATGAACGGTGCAGAAGACGTTTGAGCCAACGAAAAATATCCGACTACCCATGTAAAGTGTTTCCCTATTCTAATAACACTTCTACGCAGCACAAAACCCCGAACCGAACCACAGGACAAAGAAAAAAAGAGGACCCACCACCCCACCCCACCTCCTTCGTCCTCTCCACCCCAACCTCTGCCCGCATCCACCCACTCCCGACCCACCTCCTTCCCCCGTTCTACCCCAAGCACACCTACCGGCCATGGATCCGGACCGGCAACTACCCCTGCGGGCCTCCTAGCGGCGGATCCGGGCCGGCTAGCACCCCTCCCCCTCAGCTTCTTCCCCCACTGCCCACAATCCCCACCCACTCCATGGCCGGCAGCCCACTA